>NW_026058427.1:0-34478 GCF_023721935.1 Panthera uncia
TCACGCATGTAGTGGCAGGTGTCAGAATTCCCTTCCTTTTTTTTTTTCTTTTTTAACTTTATGTGTATATTTTGAGAGAGAGAGAGGGATGGACAGGCAGAGGGAGAGAGAGAGAGAGAGAGAGAGAGAGAGAGAGAGAGAGAATCCTAAGCAGGCTCCACACCATCAGTGCAGAGCCCGACACAGGGCTCTATCCCACAAACCATGAGACCACGCCCCAAGCCAAGATCCAGGGTCGGACACTCAACCAACTGAGCCACCCAGGTGCCCCAGAACTTCCTCCCTTTTAAGGCTGAGTTATATTCCCTTGAATGTGTCTGCTACATTTTGTTTATCCATTTGTCCATCAATGGACACTTGGGTTGTTTCTGCCCTTGGCTGTTGTGGATAGTGCTGCCATGAACACGGGTGTGCAAATCTCTCTTCAATACTCTGCTTTCAGTCCTTTGGGGTATATACCCAGAAGAGAACTGCTGGATCAGATGCTGATTTTCTGTTTAATTTTTTGAGGACCTGCCATCCTCTTTTCCTTAGGAACCGCACAATTCTACGTGCCCATCAGCAATGCACGAGAGTTCCGATTTCTCCATATGTGCACTCACACTTGTTATTTTCCATTTTTCAATAGGAGCCATCCTAATAGGTGTGAGGCAGTCAGTATCTCATCACGGTTTTGATTTGCACTTCCCTGATGATGAATGATGTTGAGCATCTTTGCGTGTGCTTCTTGACCGTCTGTTTATCTTCTCTGGAGACGTGTCTGTCCAGGTCCTTTGCCCATTTGGGAATCAGGTTGTTTTTTGTTGTTGAGTTGTAGGAACGCATCATACAGTCTAGACATTAGCTCCTTATCAGATACACGATTTGCAGGTATTTTCACCCATTCCATGGGTGTTGCCTTTTCACTCTGTTTATTGTGTCCTTTGATGTACGGAAGTTTGTTTGTTTACTTTGACGTGGTCCAGTTTATTTCATGTTACTTTTGCCTGCTCTGCTTTTGGTGTCACAGCCAAGAAATCGTTGCCAAATCATGGCGCTTCTCTGCTATGCTTTCTTTGAGGAATTCTGTAGTGTTCGCTCTGGTATTTAGGCCTTTGATCCATTTTGAGTTGATTTTTGTGTATGGTACAGGTGAGGGTCTCACTTCATTCTTTTCCATGTGGACATCCAGTTTTCTCAAGAGCATTTGTAGGAGACTGCTCCCCCCCTCAACACTGAATGGTCTTGGCATCTTTGTCAAAATCGTTTCATACGTACTGATAGACGTGAGGGTTTATTTCTGGGCTCTCTGTTCTTCACCACTTGTATTTATGCTGGTACCTCAAACTATGCTAGTATTTTTATTACCATAGTTTTATAATGAAGTTTGAAGTCAGGAAATGCCAAACTTCTAGCTTTGTTCTTCCTTTTCAAGATTGCTTTGCCTATTCATGGGAGTCCTTATGACTTTTAGGATAGATTTTCCTTTTTCTGCAAAAAAAACCCAAAACCAAAAACAAAAAACAAAAACACCACGCCAAAACAACATCAACAAAATGCCATTGGGATTTTGATGGCGATTACACGTAGATTGCTTTGGGTTTTATTGACAACAATATTAAGTCTTTCAATCTCTGAACACATGGGAAGCCTTTCCATTTATTTGCATCTTTAAAAAGTTCTCTCGGGGTTCCTGGGTGGCTTAGTCGGTTGTGCATCCAACTTCGGCTCAGGTCGTGATCTCACAGCTTGTGGGTTCGAGCCCTGCATCGGGCTCTGTGCTGACAGTCCAGAGCCTGGAGCCTGCCTCTCTCTCTGTGCCCCTCCCCTCCTCATGCTTTGTCTCTTTCTCCTTCAAAAGTGAATAAACATTAAAAATAACAACAACAATAATAATAATAATAAAGTTCTCTCAGCAGGTTTACTGTAGCTTTCAATATACAGGTCTTTCACCTCCTTGGTTAAGTTTATCCCTAAGTATTTTATTCTTTTGGATGCTACTTTTTTTTTTTTTTTTTTAGTGTTTCTTTATTTTTGAGACAGAGAGAGAGAGCATGAGCAGGGGAGGGGCAGAGAGAGAGAATCCGAAGCAGGCTCCGTACTATCAGCACAGAGCCCGACATGGGGCTCGAACTCAGAAACCGCGAGCTCACAACCTCCACTGAAGTTGGACGCTTAACTGACTGAGCCACCCAGGCACCCCTGTTTTTGATGCTATTGTAAACAGAATATTTAACATTTTGTTTTAGGATTGTTCATCGGTAGTGTTTAGAAATACAGCTAATTTTCACGTTTGGGTTTTGTATCCTGCAACATTGCTGAATTTATTTATGGCTGCTAACAGTTTTCTTGTGGAGTTTCTGGGGTTTTCCGGGCATAAGATCAACCGAGATCATTTTACTTCTTTCTTTCTGATTTGCATACCTTTGGCTTCTTTTCCTTGTCCTAATTCATCTGGCTAGAGCTTCCAATGCTACGTGAAGTAAAAGAGGCGAGCAGAGGTATCTTTGTCTTGCTCTTGACTTTGAAGGAAAAACTTTCAGTCTTCCACCATCGCATGGGATGGTAACTCTGGGTTTTTCATACATGACTTTCATACGTGACCGGTAGTTTCTTCCTGTTCCTAGTTTGGTGAGAGTTTTTATGATGAACGGGTGTTGAATTTTGCCACATTCTTTTTCTGTATCAGCCGCGATGTCCATGTGGTACTTTTCTCTTCGTTATGTTAATGCTGGTGTCTTGCGTTGGTCGGTTTTTGTGCCTTGAACCCTTGCTGCATCTTAGCAGTAAATCCTACTTGGTCATGGCGCTTGTGGAGCTCTCCGGATCCTGCCGAATTCTGTTTGCCAGTGTTTTGTTGAGCCTTCTGACGGAGTCACTCTTTGGAGACATTGGTCTCCAGTGTTCGTGTCATGACTTGCTTGGCTTTGCTTTCCAAGGTAATGTCAGCCTCATGCAACGCAAGTATTCCCTCCTCTTCCATTATTATTATTATTATTTTAGAAGAATTTGAGGAGGATTGGTGTTAATTCTGATTTTTGTCGAGTCTTTCTCTCTCTCTCTCTTTTATTTTTTGCTCTTAGTCAGTCTGGCTTAAAGGTTTGTCAATTCTGCTGATCTTTTGGAAGACTCAACTCTTGGTTTTGTTAAAACCTACCCTTGTATTTCTTCTCTTTCTTTTGTTTATCTCTGCTGTGACATTGCGATGACCTTCCTTCTGCTAGCTTTGGGTTTTGTTTGTTCCTCTGTAGTTCCTCGAGGTGTCAAGTTAGACTGTTGATTGGAGACCTTCCTTGTTGTTTGAACATAAGCACTTCCAGCTGTAAATGCCCCTTGTACCCTGCTTTCTTTACATCCCCTGGATTTTGATACGTTGCCTTTTCCTTTCCATTTGTCTCAAGATACTTGCTGATTTCTCTTGTGATTTCTTCTTTGACCCGTTGGTTGTTGGAGGCTGTGTATGGTTTGGGGCACCTGGGTGGCTCAGTCAGTTGAGTGTCTCTCTCTCTTTTTTTTTTTTAATATAATTTATTGCCAAACTGGCTTACATACAACACCCAGTGCTCATCCCAACAAGCGCCCTCCTTAATGCCCATCACCCATTTAGCCCATCCCCCCACCCACCTCCCCTCCAGCAACCTTCAGTTTGTTCCCTGAATATAAGAGTCTCTTATGGGGGCACCTGGGTGGCTCAGTCAGTCGAGGGACTGACTTCGGCTCACGTCATGATCTCACGGTTCGTGAGTTCGAGCCCCACATTGGGCTTTGTGCTGACAGCTTGGAGCCTGGAACCTGCTTCAGATTCTGTGCCTCCCTCTTTCCCTGTCCCTCCCCCACTCATGCTCTGTCTCTCCAAAAATATATAAGCGTTTAAAAAAAAAAAAAAGAGTGTCTTAAGGTTCAGGTCATGATCTCACAGTCGTGGGTTCAAGCCCCGCGTCAGGCTCTGTGCTTATCAATCTGATGGGTGTCCGAGAGCAGCTACTGTGGGGACGCTGGAAGCAGGGGAATTTTATTCTCCTGAACAGGTTACTGTTTCAGCCAGAATAGAGAGACCAGGTGAGGTTTTAGGCAAGTAACACTGCAGGCACCCTGTGTGCCAGGCTCTGTGCTCAGCACATGGTGTGCGTTACCTTGTTCAGTCTTCCCGCGGCCCCATGAGGCAGGTGCTGTTCCTATACGCCCTTCACCCAGTGAGAAAACTAAGGTTCAGAGAGGTGATGTGATTTGACTGTGGAAACACAATCAGTAGCCACAGTGGCCAGGATATGGCACCTGGAGCTGAGATGGGGGGAAAAAAAAGTCCTAAGCCAAAAGTCCAGCCATGGCTTCCTAGCTTTGTGGCCTTCAGTAGGCCAGTTTGCCTCCCGACCCTCAAGTTTCCACACCTGTAAACAGGGCTGATTCCAGGGGTCTGGCTAGGTAGTTTTCAGACTTGGAAATGCTGCTGACGAAGCCCAGCTTAGAGCTCACTTAGCTCAGAGGTCAGCGCTGTTCACGGGGTGAGTGCTGACTCGGTTGTGTGGGGCAGACACTGCAGGGCATGGCCAGGGATGCTCTGAGTTCTGTTTTCCCCTCCAGGAGGCAACTGCAAGGAAGGGGAGAGGGGCATGGAGAGCCTGTGATCGCTCTCCGGTGGGTGCACTGCTGAGATGGCCTGGCTGAGGCTGAGTAGGCCACGGGGCAGCCAGGAAGGGAGCGGCTGCTCATGGAGGGGGTTGGATTCAGAACTGCTCCTGTTACCCCATGTCGCAGCCCTGGCGATGCAGAGCTGGGACCGGCCTTTGAGGTCATCTCTCTTGGCCTCCTCAACCTCAAGGTGGGGAAACTGAGCCTCTAGAGAGGAGAAATGCATGGCTAAAGCCCCATGGTGACGCTGGGCAGACTGGGGGCCAGAATCCAGCAAAGCAGAAGGGTGTTCAGGCCACTGGAGAGTCATCTCTGTGAGCAGAGGCACAGCTGCCCTTTCAGCACTGTGTCCCTCACTCCTGGTGCATCAGGGGCGCTCAAAAAAGATTTGTTGAGCGTGTGAGGATAGTAGGAAAACACACCCCCAGGGAGTCAGACAGCCTGGAATTTGGTGTCTGCTCTGGGCTAGCTTTACTTCTCTGGGCAAGTTTGCTTCACTTTGCTGAGCCTCGGTTTCCCAAATTGAGGTCACAGACCCAACTGGTAGGTGCCTGAGCAGGGATTGGAACCCAGAGCTGCTAGATTCCAGGCCTGATTTATCACTATACCTTCCTGATTCTTTTATATACTTGTTTCCCCTTCCTTCCTTCCTTCCTTCCTTCCTTCCTTCCTTCCTTCTTTTTCTTTCTTTCTCTTTCTTTCTTTCTTTTTTTCTTTCTTCCTTCCTCCCTCCCTCTCTCTCTTTCTTTCTTTCTTTCTTTCTTTCTTTCTTTCTTTCTTTCTTTCTTTCCCTGCTTCCAAAAATATTTATTGAGCACCTGCTATGTGCCAGGCACTGTTTTGGTCTCTATGGATACAGAAGTGAACAAGATAGGTGAGGCCCTGGCCTCAGGGAATTTATATCTTAGAAGAAGGTAATAGTAAGCAAGTAAACAGGACAGGAATAGCATATGTACCCAGAAGGGACTGTAACGAGGTGTGAGTGGTGTCAGGGGAGGGCTGTGTCAGATAAGGGGCTCAAGGAAGATGACATTTCGTGTGACACCTGAGAAGAACCAGCTAGGCAGAGGGCCTGAAGAAATAATTCAGTAAAACATGATGCTCTCACAGGCCCCAGGCCTCAGACTTACAGAAGGCGCCATGAGGAGGGCATGGAAGGAGAGAAGTTATCAAAGCACCCCAGATGGCCTCAGAGGGCCAGGAAGGACGACACGGCCCTTGGGGATGACCGCACCCTGGGTCGCATTTGGGTCTCCCCGTCCAACTGCCTCTGCCCTTCCAGGTGAAGCAGATCATGGAGGAGGCAGTCACACGGAAGTTCGTCCACGAGGACAGCAGCCACATCATCTCCTTCTGTGGTGAGTCCGTGGACCCTGACCTGGAAAGGGGCTTCTTTCTCTGTGGGCTGCCTTGGGGGAGTGGCGTCTTTGTGCAAGGATTCTCACACCGTGTTTTGACTTTGTGACTCTGAAGGTATTTTTGGATCCCCGGGGGGTCTCTGTGAGGGAATTTGGAACCACGGAGAAGTCGAGAGAAGAAAGGAAGAATGGCCTGTATAGCCAGCAAGAGTTAGTCACTGCTGACGCTGGAGGGACTGCCTTCCCCTCGTGTGGGCTCAGTTCACAGCTACCCATCTCCCTAATGACGTTGGTCTCGCATCTGACGACAGACTCTGCACCCTTTCCTCACCCTGCCTGTGGCTGTTGCCAAATGAAGGGGGAGGATGGATGGGCTTTAAAGACATAGGGAATCGGGAGCCATTGATCCATCCTAAGGGATCATGTCCAGCTGGCTCAGCAGAGGAGGCAGGCCTAGGGCTCGGAGCTTAACTTGTATCCTTGAACCAGCTGTGCTCACAAGATTCCAGAAATAAATAACCGTGCTGCCAGGTTCTTAACTGTCCTTCCACAATGGCTACAGACACATGTTTTACGTGTCCCCACAGTCAGGGTTCAGCTTCTAATCCATGTGTATGTATAAGCAGGAATGTTTCTTTCTGCCTGAAAACCTTTTCATTCCATGACTGGAGTGTCTCGCAATGGAGGACGTGCTGTATCTCCCCTCTCGCGCTCTTGGCTCCGAGGAGAGGCCAGAGCGAGGAGACCTGGTCGGCCCTCAGCTTCATCCAGATGGCTGGAGGCACTACCCATGGGAGCACATGCTGTGACCTGGGAGCCCACTGCTATCAGTTTAGCCCCTTTGCAGCCAGGCAGACCTGGGTTCAAATCCCTCCTCTGCCATTTGTTTGTTGGGTGACCTTGGCAAAAAAAAAAAAAAAAAAAAAAGAAAGAAAATGAAGTTTATTTGGAGAGAGAATGTGTGGGCAGAGAGAGGGCAGAGAGAGAGGAAGAGAGACAGAGAGAATCTCAAGCAGGCTCTACGCTGTGAGCACAGAGTCTGATGCGGGCCCCGAACCCATGAACCATGCGATCATGACCTGAGCCGAAGTCGGACGCTTAACCGACTGAGCCACCCAGGCGCCCCCAAATTTCTTTTGAAAGTGAGATATGTTTATTTAAATTACATATATATGTGTGTGTGTGTGTGTTTATATACTTGTATGTGTATATATAGGTGTATATATATATATATAAGTCTGCATATGTACATGTGTATATACGCATAAATGTTAACATGAGAATGTACATATGCTAATTTTTTTTTTATCCTGGGCATCTTTATTTGCAAAGAAAATAGTAGGCATACTTCAGAGTGTGCGACCATGCTCACCTGTTGAAGATTTAGAGGAATAGAATGGGATAAAAATCATGATTCTCTAACTCCAACCCCAGTGTTTGGATGAGGGAGGAAGGGTGATGTTACTGCAGGGTGAGGCCTGCAGGGGCTCCCTGTGGTGTCTCTGCTCCATTGTGCCTTACGAGCCATTGTCAGAAAGACTCGAGGCATGTCTCCAGTGCTTGAACAGTTAATTAACTTATTGCAGTCTAAACAAAAGTGTAGTGTGTGCAAGCAAAAATGAAGATATTTCAGAGAGGCTCACCCAGAATATATTAAACCCATGGGCAGATTAGGCAGTAGGGTGGGCATCCGTTCAAAGCCAAGTAATCGCTGGGGCACCTGGCTGGCTCATTCAGTAGAGCACGTGACTCTGGAGCTCAACGTTGTGAGTTCAAGCCCCACGTTGGGCGTGGACCGTCCTTAAAAGAAAAACTATAATCATAACGTTTTGAAAAAAGTCAAATAATTGCCAACAAAAATAAACCAAGACAAGCAATTGCACCAAACCTCTCAGTATTTCTCCTTGTGTGCAACATAACCTTGGCCAGGCTCTTAACCCTCAGACTGCTGGAGTATTCCTTCTGTGGAGTCACAGTAACTAGAACGCTCACTTCTTGGGTTTTTTCCACAAGGATTAGGTAAGGTAAACCTTAACACTGGTCTCACACCCAGCAGATACCCAATAAGGAGTAGCTCTTATAATATGCTCAGTTTTTCCATCAACATCGATTATGCTCCTATGATATACCAGAGTGAGCTCCCTCCCAGTCTGCTGTGTAAGACAGAAGATAAAAAAATACTCAATAAAGTGCTGCTGAAAGTACCAGAAATAAGACTGGGGCCATCAGAATGGCCTGCACAGGGACTGTTTCCCGGGGGGGGGGGGGGGGGGGGAAGACACTAAGGCCCAGAGAGGGAAAGCGATTTGCCTGAGGTCACATAGCAAGTTAGTGATAGAGCCCAGGCTACTGCCCAGGTCTCCTGCTCTGAGCAGGGCTGGGCGGGGTGTCCAGGGGAAACACAGACATGGGAAGATGATGACAGTCCTCTCTCTTCAGATCCGTTGTGGCGGCACAAGTGTTGTGAGCACACTTTGGGCTCAGACCTGGGTTTGGATCCCAGCTCGTCTGGGTGGCCCTGGGCAATTCAGTTCCCCTCTTAGGGCCTCAGTTTCCACATCTGAGAAATGGAGATGGCGTTCCTTTCTTCCTTGGCTGTGGCAGAGATGGAATGGCATCCATAATGTTAGCTGTTCCTGGAATCACAGTAGTGGTGACGATCATGTGATTCTTCAGCCCAGATAAAGCCCACCAGTCCTGTGGTCAGCCTCCCCTCCCTCACTGACAGGAGTAATAGCTAACATCCCTAAAGCGCTCACTCTGTGCCCAACTATGTGAAGCGCTTGCCATGCATTTTCCCCACCTCGCTTGCTGCAACCATGTCAGATGCCTGTTCGTACTATCCCCATTTCACAGATGAGGATACTGAGACACAGAGAGAGGAAGTCATTGCCCAAGGTCACGCAGCTGGTTAGTGTCTGGGAGAGGATATGAACACAGTCTGACCTCGGGCAGCAAACACAGGTTAACTGCTAAGCTCTCCTCCTCCCTTTTGAGGGAGTGGAAGGCAGAGAGACGTACGTGATTTTCCTTTGATGCTTTCGTGGATTTCGCGATTCTGGGGCGCCCCGCTCTCCAAGGCGCCTCTGTGTGGCTGAAGACCTGGGCTGGGCTGGGTGCTGGGGAGCACGGGTAGGGCAGGGCCTGCTGACCATTGTGTCCCTGCAGCGGCTGTAGAGGCCTGCGTCCTGCATGGGCTGCGGCGGCGGGCGGCTGGCTTTCTGCGCAGCAACAAGATTGCAGCTCTCTTCATGAAAGTGGGCAAGAACTTCCCACCGGCCGAAGAGCTGAGCCGCAAGGTGCAGGACCTGGAACAGCTGATGGAGAGCGCGTGAGTGCGGAGCATGGGGTATGGGCTGGAGCGTTCCCGCAGGGGACAGTCCAGGCTCCTCCCTGAGCTCTGCCAGAACCCGCACCTCCTGGCACTGTCTGCACTCTGCTTTCGCTCCTCAAACCCGCCAGACTCTCCTACCCCAGGGCCTTTGCACATGCTCTACCTACCACCCGGTTCACACGCCTCATCTTCCAGGGCTGGTGCCTTGTCATCATTCAGGCTTTCCCCCAGTTAAGGATAAACTCCAACCCTCACCCCATTTCTCTTACATATCACTCTGTGTATTTCTCTCCTGTGGTTATCATCACCTCTAATTATTCATTCCTTTGTGTACTTTTTACTTGATTGTTGTCTATCTCTCCTCCTTGGCTCTGAACTCCACGAAAACAGGCCACTAAAATCTGTTATTCCCCATTTTGTCCCCAGTGTCTGGACAGTGCCCAGCACCTGGTAAAATGCTCAAGAAATGATTGTTGAATGAGTGTCTGCTGTTAGCCAAACCCATTCCACATGCAGGAAGACCAAGTTTAATGAAACTACTGTGGTCTCCATCTGCATGGACCAGATACTGACACTGAGACAACAAGGGGGATGGTGACTTCACTCACACGCCTGGAGGGCTGATTTCCTGGGGGGAGGGCTCAGGGCCTGAGGGCATGTACGCGAGAACCTCCCACCAGAGTCCCGACCGCACAGTTTGACTCTACGCCAGAGCCGCGGTCTGGAGCCTGGTCAGGGCTGGCAAAGAGGTTTCAGCTTCCGTTGGTGCTAGCAGCCGCCCACAGGACCTTGTTGTGAAAGATCCCGGAGCCGTGATTGGGCTTCCCGGGAAAGAATGTGTGGATTGATTCGCCGTGTGTGTGACGGGCAAGAGAAGGGAGAGAGAGGCGCACATGCTGTGTGTGCCGTGGGTGATCACTCCACCTCAGCGGGTGGGAGATGGTCCTTTCCCTCCCTTGCAGGCTGTGCCGGCCCAGAGCTGCTGGCCAGAACTGTGGGACGGGCAAGGCTGTGGACTTAGCGTCACCGGCTCCCTTTCGGAATCAGACTCCTCAGCCACTTGGTCTTCAAGGTGCCTTCCAGTCCGTATGCTAAATTCCCAAGTGTTTGCTGATAACTTCCGAAAGGGAGCGATTTCCATGGGCCTTCCGTAATATCGGGAATGACTTTCTCATGGAGGAATTAGAGATACCCATGCCAGGTGGTAAGGGAGAGCCATTCATTTCATTCATGCAATCGCTCATTCATGAGAGAGGGAAGGGGATAGAGGGAATGAGAGAGAGAGATGAAGAGAAGTACCGCTATCAGAATCTGGCTTGCCCATCAACAGTATATGAAGGTGTCTGTTTTATCGCATCTTCACACTCACTGGGTGTTCTCATTTTTTCAACATGTCACCCACTTGCCAGGAGCAATGTGGGCTTTTGTTGTTGTTTTAGTTGCCGTTCCTTCATTCCCTAGAGAGGTTGGGCATTTTGCTGTTTGCACATTGGTCCTGTTGGATCTCCTTTTTTGCAAATATTCCTCCTCCTTCTGTACTGGTCTTGAAGGCGAAACCAGATTCAGGGCCTCCAGGAGAATGTGCGGAAGCTGCCGAAGCTGCCCAGCCTGTCCCCACTTGCCATCAAGCACCTGTGGATCCGCACTGCTTTGTTTGAGAAGGTCCTGGACAAAATTGTGCATTACCTGGTGGAAAACAGCAGGTGAGTGAGAAAGAGCAGCCGCCGTGGCGTGCTCTGGCGCCACCTTCTGGCCATTTTGGGAACTGCACCCTATGGCACAAAGCAACTTTCTTTTCTCTCCTGTTGACGTGCACTTGATTTGAAAGCAGTTAGATAAAGGCCTTCTGGATGTTTGCCTCTAAATGAGCTCAGCTTAGAACCTGGGACTATTCATGTACTTCCTGATAATATAGGATCTTCAAATTTGGACTGAGGAACAAGGATCTTGCAATCTTAGGGATCTTTTTCCTCCCATGCATTAAGCCTACAGTCTACTTGCTAACTGTGGTCCTAGAAGAGTCATGTAGCTTCTCTGTGTCTCTGCTGCTCTTTTAATAAATGGGACAGGGATTGTTGCCATTCTGGAGAAGAGGTGAGAAGGGGAGTTAGTGAGTACACAGTGTTTTTGGAATGTATGATACTTTTTTTACATTTTCTATTCTAGCTCAGATTAACCTGGTGTAAAGGTTTTAGACTGTGAGTACTCTTGGCAAGCATTCATCCATGCATTCATTCATCCAGTAAATATTTAATGGGCACCTACCATGTGCCAGGCAGTAACTGAGATGTTGGAGATACGTTGGTCTTAACTGTCATGTTAAGAGCTTGGATATTATGCTAAGAGCACAGAGGAGCCAGTGAAGAATGTGGGCTTTTGTATAACCTGAGACTCTTCATGGCTAACACTCCTTCCAGCCATAGACAGATGGGGAGAGAGAGATAGACAGGGGGAGTGGGAAGGAGAAAACACGATGAGGGAACTATCTGAGAATCTCCTCATCTCCCGGTATATGAAAGTGCCTGTTTAACCACATCTTCACATGCAGTAGGTATTATGATTACCTTTTATTCTTTGCCTGTTTGCTAGGAAAATACATATGAAAGGAGAGAGCAGAGTCCTTCCTCTCACAAACCTCACATAGTTGCAGGGAAAACAGGAAAATAGTAATTGTGGTAATATGTGGTGAGTATTCCAAGTCAGGTGGGTGGTGTTTAACTTCCTCTGGGTGGTCAGGAAAAGAATCCTAGAAGACATGGCAGTTAATCATCAGTTTGAAGGGCACGTAGGCATTAACCCGGTGAAGTGGGTAGGGAAAAGAGTGTTCCCAGCCAAGGGAATAGCAGGTGCAAAGCCAGGAGGCAGGAGACAAATTGGAAGAAATCCAGGCTCTGGAGTCCAATTAATCTCTTCACCTTCTAGTAAAATGTGATACGTCTCTGCCCCGTGCCCTCAGGGTGCGGGCCTCCGGAGCTCTTGCCTTTGGCATATGACCTTGTGTTTTCTGCTGAATGAGTCGGTAGAAGGAATGAGTAATTTATTTGAGCAGCAATGCCAAACTATCTCTTTATTTTTTTTTTGTCTAAACTTTTTATTTTTTTGATTCACATAGAAGTTGTAACATTAGCGCAAAGAGTTCTCGCCTGCCCTCAGTGATCACATCCTACATAACCATAGTACAAATACCAAAACAGGAAATTGACATTGGTACAATACTGTTAACTAAACTACATGCTTTATTTGGATTTCACTAGTCTTTATGTACACTCATTTTTTTCTGTCTAGTTCTATGGAATTTTAGCATAGTTAAATTCAGTATAAATACATATATGTATTATTTAATTAAATATATATTATTTAACTATTTAATAAAAATTACATATGTATATGTATTATACTCATAGTATAAATACAGTCTGTAATTCTGTATAACCAACACCACAGTCACAACATAGAACTGTTCCAGTGAAACCTACCACCCCAAAGAAGCTCCCTCGAGCTACCCTCGATGGTCACATCTTGCCCCCAGTCCCCCCTGCTAGTTTTTAAGGTACTATTTCCAGGGTTTATGATCATGCAACGGTGCTGGTTTTCAGCATAGAGACTGAGTGGCAGAGTGGAAAGTGCCTTGAAGTTTTACCTTCAGATCTGACACCAAAATGGATAAACTTGCTGCTGAGGATGCACAGAGCATGTCCGTTCGGCTTCAGCCGATATCCTGGTGGATAGAAGATTCCTCTGGGGTCAAATTACAGTGATGTTGCCACCCCTTAGCAAGAACTCCCTGGTGTCAGAGTCTGTGCTGTTGCTGTAAAAGCAGGTCAATATTTAATCCTCCCAACAACCTGGGCAGGTGAGTTCTGTCATTCTTGTCATTTTATAGCTGAGGACACTAAAGCTCAGAGAGGGTGGTCGTCACATGCCCAGGGACACACAGTGAGAGTGGGAGTGGCCGACCTGGCCTCCCACTCAGTCTGCCTCGCTGCAGATCCTGTGTTCTTCGACCCCTGCTGTAGGATGGGAACACCCAAGCTGGCTGGGTATAGCTTGCATCCACCTGCTCTGTGGCCTCCAAGAAGTCACTTACCCTCTCTGAGCCTGACATCCCTTGGGAAGGTAGAACAAGGTCCTTTCCAACTCTAAAATTCGGTTCCTAGCTTGTAGGAGTTTGCAGAGAATTAGGAGGCACTACACAACAACTCAAACAAAGAAGCAAAACCCAAAAACACTCAGCACAAACATTGTCTTGCCCATATGACAAGTTATTTTGAAGAGCCAGAAGCCAGGGGGCGCTTGCGAGCACGTCAGGCCAGCGTCATCCACATAGTTATCCGCGCAGGAAGTCCTGTTAATATAGCTTTTCCGTACACGCCACAGCTAAAAAGCCTTTTATTGCCTCAATAATATTAGAAGAGCTGACATCATCTGAGCTCCCAAGCCACTTGGCGCCTGAAATGGAAGATGTGATAGAAGCTGATAGAAGCAGCCAGAAGCAGCCTTCTAATTACTATTCCTGTTACTCTCATTAAGGCTGTATCACAGCCATGTATTAAGCAGTTAGTGCCAAGCATGGTACTAAGTGCCCACATCTGTTGTCTCTTTCAAAAGTCCCTTTTTCTTTTTTTTAAATTTAAGTAAGCTTCACACCCAGCATGGAGCTCAATGTGAGGTGTGAACTCACGACCCTGAGATCAAGACCTGAGCTGAGATCAAGAGTCAGACACTTAACTGAACCATGCAGGTGCCCCTCTAAAGTCCTTCTGACGGCCCTAGGATGTATGTTTTTATTACCCCCATTTTACAGATGGGACATTTGAGGCTTACAGCGTTAACTGGGTAACAAGAGGGAGGCTGAACTCAGTCTGCTCTTAAGCATCAGGTCAGTGTCAATTGTGCGCCCTCTGCTGGTTACCATCCAGACCTGCCTGTCCTTTTCTCTTACTAGTAAATACTATGAGAAGGAAGCCCTCCTGATGGACCCGGTGGATGGCCCCATCCTTGCGTCTTTGTTGGGTAAGTGGTCCAGGGCTCTGAGCTTCATCTGGATCTCTGATGTTGGCTCACTGGTGCATCTCCTAAGGGCCTCTCTCGTTTCCCTCTAGCCTTCTCCATCAAAACTTACCTGTTCCCTGGCTCTTGCTCTCAGGGTCTTGTGCTGGACTCTCCTTAGCAGGACCCTGGGGCATACTCACTGGCTGGAGGGGAGAGGCAGTGAAGGTGGTGGCCCATCTGGGGGTAGACAGGAGGGTGGACTTTCAGGGCTATGGATTCCCAGCCCCTGTATGCTCCACAGTGGGGCCCTGTGCCCTGGAGTACACCAAGATGAAGACTGCAGATCACTTCTGGACTGACCCCTCAGCCGACGAGCTTGTCCAGAGGCACCGCATCCACAGCTCGCACCTGCGGCAGGACTCACCCACCAAGCGTCCAGCCCTCTGTGTGAGTAGGGGTGGACTCTGGGGCCTTGGGAGGGAGTTGGGCTCAGTGCCAGATTTGGTGTGGAGGTGGAGAATGCAGTGGGACATTGAGGGTCACCGCAGGCCTCACCCTCCACCTCCCCTCACCCTGCCAGATCCAGAAGAGACATTCAAGTGGCAGCATGGACGACCGACCATCCCTTTCTGCCCGTGACTATGTTGAGTCCCTGCACCAGAACTCCCGGGCCACGCTCCTCTATGGCAAGAACAACGTTCTGGTTCAGCCGGTGAGAGATATCTGGGACCCAGATCTTCCACAGGGGGTCTGGCTTCCGTTTGTACAGGAGGAGTTCCCTCTTGTTCCAGGCTGCTGATCCATTCATCCATCCATCTATCCACATCTCCATCTCTCCATCCATTCATCCATATGACAACATTTGCTTCTATCCATCCATCCATCCATTCACCTACCTACCTATCTTTACTTCTACCCATCCATCCATCCATCCACCCACCTATTCATCCATCTTCCTACCCAGGTTTTCATCCATCCATCCATCCATCCATCCACCCATCCACCCATCCACCCATCCACCCATCCATCCATCCATCCATCTTCCTACCCATGTTTTCATCCATCCATCCATCCATCCATCCATCCATCCATCCATCCATCTTTATATCCATCCACCCAGCCATCCATCCATCTTCCTACCCATGTTTACTTCCATCCATCCATCTACCCATCCATCCATCTTCCTACCCATGTTTACTTCCGTCCATCCATCTACCCATCCATCCATTTATCCATCCATCCACCCATCCATCCATCCATCCATCCATCCACCCAGCCATCCATCCATCCATCTTCCTACCCATGTTTACTTCCATCCACCCACCCATCCATTCATCCATCCTTTTTTACATCATCCATCCATCCATCCACTCATCTTTACATCCATCCACGCATCCATCCATCCATCTTCCTACCCATGTTTACTTCCACCTACCCATCCATCCATCCATCCACCCATCTTCACCTGCATCCATCCATTTGTCCATCCATCTATTTAATTATCCATTTATTTTCCAGTCCATCTCTCCACCCACCTGTCCACCTAGCTGTCCATCCATCCATTCTCTTTTGTTATCACTCACTCATTCAGCAAGTACTTATACTGAGCTTTCCTTGTGCTGGATGCTTGGGATATCAGGATAAATATCTTCATGGTTGAGATATTTTTTAAAATGTTTATTTTTGAGAGAGAACATGCATGGGGGAGGGGCAGAAAGAGGGGGACGAAGGATCCGAAGTGAGCTTCACCCTGACAGCAGAGAGCCCAATGCAGAGTTGAATTCACGAGTTGTGAGATCTCAACCTGAGCTGAAGTCAGACGCTCAACCAACTGAACCACCCCGGCGCCCCCTTCACAGTTGATATTTATGGAGTGCTTTCTTTGTGTCAAGCACCATAAGTGCTTTTAACTATATTAACTCATTTAAAGCTCCCAGCAACTATTTGATGCAAGTAGTGTCATCCAAGATGATAACGCTGAGATGTGCACAGGGGGGAGTAAGTGGCAGAGTCATGCTTTGAATTCAGGCTGCCCGATGTGGGAGTTGAATCATTTATCAATCACCTCTAGGCCTGGCTGGTGCAAGCCCCAGAGATGGGTGGTGAGCCAGGCACACGAAACCCCTACCCTCAAGGAGTAGATACCCCTCTGCCTTTTCCTTCCTGAGACTGTGTGGATCAGTGTGGTGTTTGGGCTCAGCTGGGAGGAAGCAGAGGAAGCTGCCAGTTGCTCTAGCTCTGTGGTCGCAGTTGTGATCACGGGGTGACCCTGAGCGAGTCACTTCTCCCTGTGAGCCTTAATGTCCACATCACAATGGGTACAAGATCCTACCTCCTCACATCTAAGAAGCTATGAATTTAAGATGCTCCATTTTTAAACATAACCATCAGGAAGTAAAAAAACGATACTAAGTTCTAGAAGATGTTTTCTCATTACTTGGAAATTTTGACACTTTTTGAAAGAGTTCTTTGAGCTCTTTGATTTGGATAAAAGGAGTTTTGGCTTTTTTTTAGGGGTGCCTGGGTGACTCAGGTGGTTGAAGTGTCCGACTTGGATTTTGGCTCAGGTCATGGTCTTGTGGTCTGTGGGATCGAGCCCTGCATCAGGCTCTAGGCTGGCAATGTGGAGCCTGCTTGGGATTCTGTCTCTCCCTCTCTCTCTCTGCCCCCTCCCAGCTCACTCTCTCTCTCTCGAAGTAAATAAATAAACTTAAAAAAAAAAGTAAAAGGGTTTTTTTTAAATCATACATTGCTTTTTTAACTATGCATAAGGGAACTTATAACTGACATTCATTAGTTAAGACAGTCCTAAAATTTCTTCACATTTCAGGGTTTAATGTTCTATATCAGTTTTTGACTTAGAGTCATCACTGCTTGTATTTTTCTAGTAAATACTGTTTTCTTTTTTTTTCTTTGTGAGAGAGAGAGAGAGAGCATGTGCACTTGCACACAGAGACAGAGAGAGAGAAAGAGAGAGAGAGAGAGAGAGAGAGAGAGTGAGAGAGAGAGAGAATCCCAAGGAGGCTCCGTGCCCAGCACAGAGCCCGATGTGCGGCTTGATCCCATGACCCTGGGATCGTGACCTGAGCCGAAATCAAGAGTCAGACACTTAACTGAGCCACCCAAGCACCCCCAAATACTGTTTACTGTTCCATCCAAAGAAGGGGTCAACACACTATAACCCATGGGCCCAATGCAGCGCTCCACCTGTTTTTGCAAATAAAGTTTTATTGTAACAGAGCCGTGCCCATTACCTATCGTGTATGGCTGCTTTCACACTGTAACAGCAGAGTTGAGTGGTCGCACCTGAGTCTGTATGTCTCACAGAACCAAAATTACTCCCCGTCTGACCCTTTATACAAAAAGCTTGCTGACCTCTGATCAGGAGTGTAGGAGGCCCAGCGTTTCTCACAAGTGCATGTCCTTGGTTGTTGCTCTGCAAGGCCATCTGGAATTGTGGGCATGGCTGTAGTGGTGAATAATGTGTCTCCTCTGCCAATATCAAATCAGTGCTCTACTGCTCTGCTGCCCATGTTTCTGCATACACAAAAACTTTTGAAGTCGAAGATGACTCACCGTCTAATCTTTCTGAAGACGTTTAAAATAGCACCTGTTCTCCGCATGTGAAGTAACAACATAGGAACAACTAGGACCGAGTTTGCAGGAGGTCAGGCAATGACCACTGTGCCACGATGGTGAGATGCCACCTGCTGTAAGATACATCCACACTTCAGGTACAGGAAAACATGGAAAACGTTCATGACCCAGGGCAGCAGTGCTCCGTCATGGGGCTGCAGGCACGAGTGGCTAACTTGAGACAGTGTGGGTAAAGCTGAGACATGCTAGGTGCTCGGTAAATGTTGGCTGTCCATTTCCACATGTCGTTGAGGTGAATTTGCGTCCTTTATTTGTGAGGCTTGGAGAGACCCCCCCCCACACACACACCCCACCTGGGATAAAGCAGAGGGAGCCGCTGAGAAGTTCTGCAGGCTCATGGGGAACACAGAGGGTCAGGCTGCTGGGCAGTGAGTATGGTGTGGGTGTTTGGAGGAGGAGATTCAGGATAACATCTGTGGTTGGGGCATAGAACTCGGCTGCCCTCTTGTTCTCCCTTAAGACTGGCCAAAATGATGCCAGGTAAATGACTCCTGTCAAGGAGAGGGTGGTGTTGGGGCGCCTGGGTGGCTCCGTCAGGTGAGCGTCTGACTTGATTCCAGCTCAGGTCATGATCTCATGGTTTGTGAGCTCAAGCCCTGCGTTGGGCTCTGCGCTGGCAGCACGGAGCCTGCCAGGGATTCTCTCTCTCCCTCTTCTTCTACCCTTCTTCCCTCTCTCTCACACACACAATAAATAAATAAGACATTTATTTACTTATTTTAATTTTTTATGTCTTTATTTTATCTTGAGAGGCAGAGTGCAAGCGGGGGCAGGGGCAGAGAGAGAGAGGGAGACACTGAATCTGAAGCAGGCTCCAGGCTCCGAGCTGTCAGCACAGAGCCTGACGCGGGGCTCGAACTCATGGACTGTGAGATCATGAACTGAACCGAAGTCCAACGCCCAACCGACTGAGCCACCCAAGCACCCCTAAAACGTTGTTTTAAAAAGGAGAGCGTGGTATTAAAGAGGGATAGAGCCCCTTCCTGACTCTAAAGAGTCCCCGGCTCTGCCCTTGCAGCAGGGCTTCCTGGACCTTGGTTGGGGGGTGGGTGGGAGTGTGAAAGTGCAGGGGGCAGCTCTCAGAGCTGCATCTCTAGAACCCATCCTGGGTGGTTGGCTGCAGACTGCTTTGCTTAGCATGGCCCCCTGGAAGGAGGTACAGGATCTTCCAAATGGTCGTAGCCTTGGAGGGCATGACCCAACCCCTTGGATCTGGTTATGCCTCCTTGAGTCAGACGGCCCAGGGCCTATGACCACTGTGACTCTGGCACTTTGACCAAGCCTATGCCCTCCTCTCTCTGCAGAGGGATGATATGGAGGCCGTGCCAGGGTACCTGTCTCTACACCAGACAGCTGACGTCATGACCTTGAAATGGACGCCTAACCAGCTGATGAACGGGTCGATGGGGGACCTGGACTATGAGAAGAGGTAGGGCGCCGGGTCCTTCTCCCCCTTTGGCACAGGGAAGTGTGTGCTCTGTCCTTTGTGTCCTGCCCCAGCCCGCTGCTCTGTCTGGTTGTTGCGGCCACTTGGGCCAGACCCCTGCAGCTATGGCCTTATGGGTAACTCATTAGGAGGATCTGGAGACCAACTAGAAGAATCTTAGAATCTAATACGGGAATTAGGCAGGCCCTGGTCAAACACCACCCAAAGGGAAAAATCTTAATTAAGAGCTTGGGAGCCTGCAAATGGCAAATATTCCCCATCTGCTGCCGTCCTTCCCATCACTCCGTAAGGGAGGAAAGCTGGAGGTGTTGGTTGGTGGGCATCTGGTCCAGGGTTGTGTCTCCTGTGACCCTGGGATTTTCAAGACTCAGCAAAGGCTTTGGAGTCACACGCCGAAGACACACGGAAACCAAGGGTCCCCTGCTACAATCCTGTGTGTTCCCGCACAATTAGGGATGGCCCTAGGAGGAGCCCAAACACAGGGAAGGCTCAACCTGATTATTTCAGCTTGAGGAGTCTTGGCAGCTTTATATAAAATAAGGGCTCCTTTCAAGGAACATAACCAGAACACTGTTCTTGTGTTCTGTTTCATGTTAAGCTTCAGTGTGAGTGACACGAGGCCTGGGTGTGATTAATACCATTCTCTAAGCCACTTCCTGTGCAGAGGCGGCCATCTGTCTTCAGAGACGGTCAGTGGGAGGTAGAGTTGGTTCTAGGCTGAGCCATATAATTCAGCTCTAGCTAGACTCCAGAGTTTTTGATCAAGAAGCCCTCACCGAGGAACAACGTGGGACCCAGGAGATGCCCTTGGCCTGGGGCATTATTTCCACGGACTCATCTTAAACCTCAGGCCTTCCGCAACCCCTCCCAGCTGAATCTGGATCACACGGAACCCTGAACCTCCTTCGTAGCATTTATAGAATCGCGGACACGTAATAAATCTGTGCCTATTTGTATATCAGCTGTTGCTTCTAGACCTCAGTTCCGTGAAGGCAAGGCACCTGTCTTACTCATGTCTTCTCTTTGGCAGCTGCCACAGATCCTAGCACAAAGTAGGTGCTTAGATAATCTCTGTGAAGCAAAGCAGGGAAGTTACCGGATTCAGTCATCAGATCTGAACAGAGCACCCGCTACATTCCAGGCACTGTACTGGATACAAGAAACATAGCAGATGAACAGAAGGAGAGGAAAATCTTTACCCTCTCGGAGCTTCCACTGTATTTACCTTACACTGAAGGAGACCACAATAAAACAGGTGTATGGATAAGTGTACGTTTTAGGCCCAAGTGCTTGCTTGGTTCTCATCCTGCTGGAAGATTTGGGGTGTGTCTGTCTCTCCCTGTCTCTGGGCTTCAGTCTCCCCTTCTATCAAATGAGAGGCCTGGACAACATGATCTTCCCAGAACTCAAAGGGTTTGCAGGGGCTCTCCATACACAGAAGTGTCTTCTGTCAAATAGCACAACCCAAAGGCCCTGTTTGCTATTTGGACTTACACCCAGGATTGTGTGGGCAGAAACCTTTTTGTTTTTAATTTTTTTTTTAACTTTTATTCATTTTTAAGATACAGAGAGAGACAGAGTGTGAAGGGGAGGGGCAGAGTGAGGGAGACACAGAATCTAAAGCAGGCTCCAGGCTCTGAGCTGTCAGCCCAGAGCCCGATGCAGGGCTCAAACCCATGAACCATGAGATCATGACCTGAGCCGAAGTTGGAGGTTTAACTGACTGAGCCACCATGGTGCCCCAACTTTGTTTTTAACTTGTTTTTTAATGTTTATTCATTTCTGAGAAACAGAGTGTGAGCAGGGGAGGGGCCGAGAGAGAGGGAGACACAGAATCTGAAGCAGGCTCCAGGCTCCAAGCCAATGCAGGGCTCGAACCCACGAACAGTGAGATCATGACCTGAGCCGAAGTTGGACGCTTAACCTACTGAGCCACCCAGGCACCCCTGGGCAGAAAACTATTTTTCTTTAATTTAAAAAAAATTTGTTTTTACATTTATTTATTTTTGATAGAGAGAGACAGAGCACAAGTGGGGGAGGGGCAGAGAGAGAAGGAGACACAGAATCTGAAGCAGGCTCCAGGCTCCGAGCTGTCAGCACAGAGCCCGACGCAGGGCTCAAACTCACAAACCACGAGATCATGACTTGAGCTGAAGTCAGACGCTTAACCTACTGAGCCACCCAGGTGCCCCCGGGCAGAAAACTTTTAATGTTGATATTTTGGAGAGGCATAAATCCAACAACTGAGTCTCATTCATTCTGCTTGGGTCATGGGGCCATCCCTGAACCAATCACTGTGGCTGGAACAGTAGAATGTGCTGATCGGCCAGGCCTGGATCAGATGGCTATTCCTGGAATCCTGGCATAGAGGGTGGGTGGAGTCAGCCTCAGCCACATGGATGGAAGCAAGGGAAGTGTGTTCCTCAGAAAATTGGGGTACTGGGACCAGAAGAAGGCAAGGTAGATTCTGGGAAGTCTTGAATACAGATGTTGGGGACAGATGGGTCCTAGTGAAAAGGGTTCAGGAGCCCATGGGTGTGGTCTTCTGGCCTCATGGGCCCTTCCCCATGATGAAGTGAGCAGGCATCCTGCGGAACTAACCATCCCTCCCCTTCCAGCGTCTACTGGGACTATGCCATGACCATCCGCCTGGAGGAGATTGTATACCTGCACTGCCACCAGCAAGGTAGGGACTGTTAGGGGAGCACGGGGTGGGGGTGTTCCTTCTGGCTCCCCTGCCTGCTCCCACCTCCTCATTACCTGTGCAACCTCAAACAAGTGATTTCACCTCTCTGAGACTTGGTTTCCCCATCTGTAAAATGGAATCACAACAGCACCTACTCATGGCATTGTTCTAGGTTCAGGACTTAGCATCAAACCCACAGTGTTTGATGCTGACACTTAATGGAGCGCTTATGATGTGCCAAGCAGGGCTCTAAGCAGGTTGGCACAAAGTCACACAGCCTGTAAGCTCCAGAGTTTCGACTCAAACCCGGAGCTCAAAGAAGGTACACTCAGAACAAGCAGAGGGCTATTCTGTTGTAGAAAGCAAGGGATCTGGACTCTACCAAGGCATGACACATTAATCTTATTTAAAACCTTTTTAATGTTTATTTATTTTTTGAGGGGTGGGTGCAGAGAGAGAGAAGGAGACACAGAATCCGAAGCAGGCTCCAGGCTCTGAGCTGTCAGCACAGAGCCTGATGCAGGGCTCAAAGTCATGAACCATGAGATCATGCCCTGAGCCAAAGTCGGACACTTAACCTGAGTCACCCAGCTGCCCCACATTAAGCTTATTCAATGAGACAGACCTGAGTTCAGATCCAGACTCTACTGTGCGACCCAGAGCAAGTCATGTACCCTCTCTGAGCCTTAGTTTCATTATTTGTAAAATAGGCAATAATAGATAGACCTCATAGGGCTATTTTGGGTATTCCAATAACACACTGCCTTTCATGTGCTGTGCTTATATACAGTAAGTGCTCAATACATGCTAGCAAGTCACTACTGCCCTGAGAAGGGGTAGGTCTGAAAGCCTCCATACAAAAATAGGTCAGGTTGATGCACAGAGGGTACTTGAGAGACATGGGGTGTTTCCCCTTGGTGGGTGATTTCAGGGGAGGCGACCACATTCTTCTGGACCATATCCCATAGTTCCCAGTCTGCAGCAGTGGCCGGTGGGATGGGAGGGGCTCTGGGAAGGTAAAAACTTCCCCTGACCTTCTGCCCAGGCCTTTCCCAGAGCCTTGGAGCAGGTCCACGGGTCTGGCTTGGCATGCCCAGGGCGATGTGTTTGCCGGGAGGACCCCCATCCCATGCCCCATAGTGACTTTCTGCCGGGTCTCCTCTGGCTGGGTCGCGGTGGCAGTGGACAGCGGTGGCACAGTGGTGTTGGTCAGCCAGGACGGGATCCAGAGGCCGCCGTTCCGCTTCCCCAAGGGGGGGCACCTCCTGCAGTTCCTCTCGTGCCTGGAAAATGGGCTGCTCCCCCATGGGCAGCTGGACCCTCCACTCTGGTCTCAGCGGGGGAAGGTGAGTGACCGTGGGGGCCCCAGGGAGGCTGGGATGGGGGCGGGGTCAGCCGTGGGGAGTGGTCATTCTTTTTTTTATTTTAATTTTTTTAACGTTTTATTTATTTTGGAGAGAGAGTGTGAGCAAGAGAGGGACAGAGAGGGGGGGGGACAGAAGATCCAAAGCGGGCCCTGCGCGGACAGCAGCAAGCCTGATGTGGGGCTCAAACTCACCAACTGCAAGATCATGACCTGAGCCAAAGTCAGATGGTCAACTGACTGAGCCACCCAGGCGCCCCAGGGTGGTCGTTCTTGCCCATGACTCCTTACCTGGCTTTGTGGGCTCATGCACACCCCACTGAGACCCTCAGGCCGTACACAGACTGTGGGGACAGATGTATCCCAAGAGCTATGCATTCGGATTGTGCTTTCAGGGCAAAGTATTTCCCAAACTGCGTAAGCGAAGCCCTCAGGGTTCTGCTGAGTCCACGTCTTCGGACAAGGAAGATGACGAGGCCACAGATTACGTGTTCAGGATCATCTATCCCGGCATGCAGTCTGAATTCGGTAAGCTTCCCAGTCTCTGGGCCCCCGAAATCTAACCTGTTAGTTGAACATGAAAATAACTCCAGGTGTTTGGGGCTTGTGGACAGGTGGTCTGGGTTCTGGGGCCAGCGGGGGGGGGGGGGGTGGGGGGGGGCAGGGACTTGAAACCAGGATGTTAGTATCTCGGTTTCCCCCCAGTGAGAACCACGCACTACTGAGCTTAACAAAGGTGAACCTGGAGCAGGAATTACCACGGGGTAGTGAGTGGGCTCTGGAATCCTGGTTGAATTGGGGCAAGTCACTTCACCCTTCTGTGCCTTGGTCTCCTTTTCTGTAAGATGGGGACGTTAACATAGCACCTGCATCGTCGGGCCCTTGTGGGGACTAAATTAGAGAAGGCCCTTGGCACAGAACACGTCCATGCTAGCTGCTGTTATGTGGTTGTTGGTATTTTATTTCACTCTACTGTTGTCAGGATTCAGTGAGATAATGAGGTGATCAATGTAAAGTCCCTGGAATCAAGTCTCACACACAGTAGGGCTTCAATACATGATGGTCAAAAACAGCAAAGGCAGGAGGCAAAGCACCAGGCCCTGGCACACGAGACGCTAATATATGTCTGCCACTTGGGACAGTGACTGCCGTGACATAGATGCTTGGTTCGTGGAGACTGTTACCGTTAAGGTCGTCTTTACCACGGAGGTGTTATTTGGATCAAATGAACTGATATTTGGAAAGTTCTCAGAGGCCTGGCTTTTCTTTTATTTTATTTTATTTTATTTTATTTTATTTTATTAAAATTTTAATGTTTATTTATTTATTGACAGAGAGAGAGAGAGAGAGAGAAGGAGAGAGAGCGAGCTGGGGAGGGGCAGAGAGGGAGAGAGAGAATCCCAACCAGGCTCTGAGCTCTCAGTGCAGAGCCTGATGCAGGGCTCGAACTCAAGAACCATGAAATCACCACCTGAGCTGAAACCAAGAGTCGGATTCAACCAACTGAGCCACCGAGGTGCCCCAGAGTCCCAGCATTTATTAAGCACCATGTGGATGTCTTGTTTCAACAACTCAGTATTAAGCTGTAGGTGCTTTCTGTCAACCCCGTTTTATTTTACCCTTGGTAGTCCTGTTGTTCCATTTGATGGGTAATGGCTCTGAGCCTACCTTTGCTATCGTGCCGGGTCGCTTCACGCTCTGGCTTTTGTTCACCGCTCAATGGGATCTGGGGATGTGGGGCAGGCTTGGTGGTAAGGTCTTATATTGCTCAGGTTGGTTTCTCATCTTCACCCATATATTCATTCCTTCATGGTCAGTTAGGACCAAAGCCTCGTGTTTCTGCATCACTAGGAGCCTGAGAGTGTCCTGAAGTGTTCATTACTACATCCGTTCCTACCCCGGTTCGGGGTCTGGAGCCGTCCCAGCCTGTCAGCGGTACCAGGTTCATACAGCACCCCCAAGAGCCGAATGATCAGAGGGGCCAGATGCCCCCTGTCTGCCTTCCCGGGAAGCCCTGTCTCTGCTCCCCAGAGAGGCTCATCCAACATATAGTTTGTAGGCTCTGCTGGGAGCCAGGCTGGATGCCAGAGGTCTTACTTGCTTGGGAAGTGTCCACGTTAGTGTGTTGGGGCTCTCCGTGTGCCAGCAGAACAGACGCTGGCAGTGCCCACCCACACCCCTCCTTGCGGGCTCTCCTGTTGACTCCCATCCTTAGTGTCTCTCTGCCTGAGGGTCCCTTCTGCCTGTGGGTGGGGGTGGGGTAGAGGTGTCCAGGAACCAGGATCCTCCCTGGAGCAGCCTTCAGCCAACGACTGGCAGGAATTAGTGTATAAACGCCCCGACTCCCTCACCCCCCACCCCGGTAAGAAAGCTCTGACATGCGTGTCTGCATGTCTCCCAGAGCGCCCCCTCCCCCCCCAGGAGATCAAGCACCAGTTGCCCATAGTGGTAATCTGAGCGGTAACCAGCCCTTTGCTCTGCCTTCTCGTGTCACTTCGCCTACCCATGCTTCTTGGAAACATCTCCCAGATAGACTCCCGGCACTTGAATTCTCATCTGCCTGTGAGGAAACCCCAGTGAACTCAGTTTATTTAGAACAAAGCTTCTCACTCATAGCACTGCCGATGTTGTAGATGGAATAATTCTTGGGGGGGGGGGGGTGTCATGTGCCTTGTAGGATGTTGAGTGCCATCCCTGGTCTCCCGCTACTAATGGCCAAGCAGCAAATCTGCCCCCTCCCCCACCACCAAGCTGTGACAACCGGAAATGTCCCCAGACGTTGCTGAGTGTCATCTGGGAGCAAAAGGGCCCTTGGCTGAGTAAAGCACACATCACTGCATTCACCTCTCCGCCACTGCAGCATGGCCAAGTGACTTGCCCTCTCCAGGCCTCATTTCCTTGTCTGTAGAATGGGGAGACATTCTACAGACCCTCCCCACCCAGGGTCATATTCTGAGGAGTCAGTGTGATGATGTATCAGGCACCTAATGCAATGCTAATCCTCACCATGGCCCTCCTAGGCATGTGCCACTGTCTTCACCATCGCCTACTTTTCAGAAGAGGAAGCTGAAGCACAGAAAGGTTAAGAAACTGGTCCAGAGCCACGCAGCTAATCCTCGGCGTGGTTGGGATTTGAACCCAGGTGTCCTGGCTCCAGAGCTTGTACCTCTCACAACCACTCCATGCAGATTGTTTTTGACCAGGATCGGTTGACACTGTGGTTTCACCCCCTTCATGCCCAAGCTCAGTCAGATTCAGCCCACGTGGAAATGGTGCCCCCTGCTTGGTTGATTTTCTCAGGGCCCTGAACCCCAGAGCTATGGTTTTCACCTTTGAGGACAATGAAGTCCTTTCTGAAGAAGTGCCTAAATCAGAAATGGGCAGACTCCTTCCTGTGGTCCAAATTCGGCCCACTGCCTGTTTTTGTAAATAAAGTTTTATTGGAACACGGTCGCACGCATTCACAGACAGCATGTCCATGGCTGCTTTCACACCACAGCAGCAGAGTGAGATCATTGTAACCAAGACTGTAGGCCCACAATGCCAAAAATATTTACATGTCTGAGCCTTTATAGAAAAAGTTTGCAGATGCCTGCCTTCAATAATAAGGGAGAAGAGTTTTGCCCTGTGGGCAGGATGATGTGGCCATAGATGGTTCTAAACCCCCTTTCAGTGTCTTCTTGCCTCTGTCTCATGGTCCTTGTGCACAGAGGAGGCAGAGACCAGTTCTGAAACATGGAGCCCGTTTCGGAGTCAGAAGAGGGCCTTTCCATTCTCCTGTGTTGCTGAGATTGTCTATGCTGTCTGTGATGGCAGGTGTGAGCCACGCACGCCTCCCGAGCGCTTGAAATGCATCTAGTTCGGATGGAGCTGTGCCTTAAGTGTCA
Source organism: Panthera uncia (assembly GCF_023721935.1). Classification (NCBI taxonomy): domain Eukaryota; kingdom Metazoa; phylum Chordata; class Mammalia; order Carnivora; family Felidae; genus Panthera; species Panthera uncia. The sequence continues at coordinate 27,333 of NW_026058427.1, forward strand.
AATACACACTGCAGGGGCGCCTGGGTGGCTCAGTCGGTTAAGCGTCCGACTTCGGCTCAGGTCATGATCTCACGGTCCGTGGGTTCGAGCCCCGCGTCGGGCTCTGTGCTGACAGCTCGGAGCCTGGAGCCTGTTTCAGATTCTGTGTCTCCCTCTCTCTGTGACCCTCCCCTGTTCATGCTCTGTCTCTCTCTGTCTCAAAAATGATAAACGTTAAAAAATAAATAAATAAAAAATACACACTGCATTCTGAAGACTTAGAAAAACCAACAGAAATATAAAATACCTCCTCAGTAATTTTATATCGATTACACGTTAAAATGGTAACATTACAGATATACTGAGTTAAACAGAAGTTATTGTTGAAATTGATTTCATCTGGTCCCCCCCCCCTTTAGTGCAGCTTCTAGAAACTTCTGAAGTAAGCATGTGGCTCAGGTTGGATTCCTGTTGAACAGAGCTGGTCTAGGGCAGGGTTTCTCAGCCTCGGCACTGTTGATATTTTGGGCTGAATAATTGTGTATTTGGTGGGGTGGGGGTGGGGGGTCTGGTGCATTATCCCTGTCGTCTACCCACTAGATAGATGCCAGCAGCATCTAGCAAATTCCCAGGTCGTGACAACCAAAAATGTCTCCAGACATCGCCAGATGTCCTCAAGGTGCCAAAAGTGCCGCAGTGGACAGCTGCTGGTCTAGAGCAAGGGTGGTGTCGGGGGAATGTCGGTTGAGAGAGTATTGAATAGGATCTCGGGGTCTGACGACCTGGGTTGGAATCCCAGCCCCACCGTTTGTTAGCTGGACGGTCTTGGGCATGCTGCTCCCATGCTCCGTGCCTCAGTTCCCGAATCTGCAAAAGGGGATAGTGGTAGTACTTGCACTCAGTAGGTGATAGCTGTTGTTGGCGGAAAGAGAGGGGGACCTCAGTCAGAAAGGAATGTTATGCCAGTTACCACCCGCTGGGGCTGGGGCTCATTCTGAACCTCAGTTTCCCCTTCTGCAGAATGGGAGAAGAGAGGCCTCCCTCACGGGGCAATTGAGGATGATAGGGCAATCCTGTGCCCGCACAGCAGCCAGCACATAGTAGGCACTATATAAACACGGAGCCGTGTGGAGCAGGGCAGGGGAGAGGTTCAGCCCTGAGGAATTGGCTCTTCGCCTGTGTCAGTGTTCTGCCCGCCGCGGACATTCCGTTTCACTGGTGCTTTCTGTTTTGTGTCTCAAGTTGCTCCCGACCGCTTGGGCAGCACTCCCCCGGTCTCCGTGAGCCCTGCCTGGACGGTGTTTCCTGCTGGCCGGTCGGTGCTAGTGGTGGCCAGGGGCAGTCAGTGGGCACGAGCCAGATGGGACGCCACCTTCCCCGTGCCGGGTCCGAAGCAGCAGCCCCCCAGTAACGTGTGGGCTACTCTCACCCTGGGGCTGGGTGCCGGCCACCTCTGCCATGTTGTCATTTGAGTCTTGGTCCCAACAAGGGAAGCGGGAGACAGACCGATGCCCTCACGCTGTCCAGCCTCCCCGGTGCGGGATGTCAGGGGTTCCGTGGTGAAGGGATCCATTGGCGATGCCTGTGGAGTGCGAGGGGCTGGGGTGCAGGCAGCCTTGCCACAGCTTGCTGAAATCGATCAGGGAAGCAGAGAACTGGGGATACTTTTCTAGAACATTTTACAGGGGCTCACTATGCTTTCTTGGCCAGCTCATCTGTGAGTCACCTTGGGGAAGAGCTTTCTATGTGACATTGTGAAGACAGCTGTCTACACTGTCAGTGGGTAGGGCTGGGCCCTGTCGGCTACTGAGTGCTGATGACAAGTGGCATGGGCTTGGCAACCATTCCCCTCCCCCCGACCTTGCAGCCCAAGGGAAGAGGCCAGGGATTACCGGTCATCCTTGAGGAGGCGTGGCTGGTGGGGTCGATGTGAACCCTTCTTAATCTCCTAGGCAAACTAGGGCCCACAGGCCGGAGCCAGCCTCATTCTGTGCAGCCCATGAGCCAAGAATGGCTTCCACATATTTTTATTAATCGATAAAAATCAAAAGAGTAATATTTGTGACATGTGAAAATGATCTGAAATTCAGGTTTCAACGTCCATAAATAAAGTTTTGTTGGAACACACCCGGGCTCATGTCTCTGCATCTTGAGCATGGCTATTTTTGCATTCTGAAGGCAGAGTTGAGTGGCTGCGATCGCAGCCAAATGGTTCATAAGCCCTAAAATGTTGACTGCCTGGTCCTTGATGGAAAATGTTTACCGAGCCCTGTCCTTGAGAAAATAAAATTTTTGCACCTGTCTGGAGCTGTCACGAAGCCAGGAAATTAACGACAGAAATTGTAACACATGTGTCACTGTCGTGTTGGTCCTGCAGCCCCGCAGATGCCACGGTTTCCATGGAGCTGGGAAAGAAGGCAGTGAGGGAAAATCTAAGTGCTGTGTCCTGGGAGCACTTGATCAGGACACCCCAGTATCCAAGTGTTAGGAGATCAGTTGTGCTCTCTTGGTTCTCGAATGTGGCTGCTGTTATCAAAATTGTTTTTGATATACAGACTTAAGGGCTCTCTCTCTAGCAGGTTTTAAATCAGTAGATCGGGTTGGGACACTGGCATGTGGCTTTTCAGCAAACATGATGCTGGGTGGCGGTCGCCAGCCTGCTTGAGACCCGTTGATGGAACAGCTGTATGGCTCAGGCTGATGGACAGTGCAGACAACCTCATCAGCGGGGCCTCCTCTGGGTCCCTTGCCCTTGGGTGCCCTGCCTCATCTGTTGAGTTAGGCTCCCTTCTGCCTCCCTGCTAGAGATTCTCTCTCCCAGAGAGTCTACCCCGGGGGACTCAGGATCATCAGCCTTGCCCAGAAACCCCCAGCAGGCCCCTCTTCCTTCTTGTCAGTCTCCTATAAGGACAGCTGAATGACAACATGGTGAGGCTTGGCCTCCTGCTGTGGCACTGGGTCTATTTTCTTGGCTCTTGGCGTGTGCTCTCTCTCTCTCTGTCTCTCTGTCCTCACTCTCCCCCCCACCCCACCTTCTTCCTTTTTCTTCCTTTCTTTACTTCCCATCTGGTAAGGGCCCCAAATCTTGCTGGTGGCTTTCATTGGATCAGGTGGGCTCAAAGGCCATTATCTGGGTCAGATAATGATTGGGGTTGCTGTTTCTGGCTGTCACATTCAGAGTCTTTCCCTATCCCTGTGCTGGCCTAGGGGCGAGCTGCTTGCTTCGGGGTAAGGTTTCCGTGACCCACATAGATTTAACTGGGGCTCTTGCCCCATCCCTTCTATCCACCACAGCCCCCCAGGACCTGATGGATGTCTCCGTGAGCAACCTACCACCCTTATGGCAACCCAGCCCCCGGAAATCCTCCTGCTCATCCTGTTCACAGAGTGGCTCCGCCGATGGTGGCTCAACCAATGGCTGCAACCATGAGAGGTATGAGGGGCTTACGCCATGGGTCGAGGGAATGGAAAGATTTGCAGAAGATTTGTAGGCACCTGTTTGTTGCCCAGCACTGAATTCAGAGGAGGGATGTAGGCTACGGAATCACTCAGGTCTGGGTCAAAGGCTAGCCTTGTGAAGTCCTAGCTAGCGGAGCTTCCTTACATGTATCGGTCAGGATAAACAAGGTTATGTTGCAGTAACAAACAGTCCTGCTATCTCAGTGGCTTCTTACAGCAAAGACTTATTTATCATGCGTACTATGTGTCTGTCCTGGGTCAGCTCGGGGCTCTGCTTGCTGCCCATTAAAGGGCCCGGTGACACCAAATATTACTTAATGCCAAGCACACATGCCTCAGTTTGTTCCTCCACAGAATGGGGATACAAATGCCTGGTGTATATAGCTGTCGTAAGACAAATCACACCCTGGTCTAAAGTGGCCAGCATCTGGTACCCAGTACATGGGAATGTTGAGAAAATGACACTTATTTTATTGGATAAAGTTAAATCCCCAGATCATCTCTTCCCTCGCCCATAGAGCTTGTGTGTCTGCAGGGCTACTCAGTGCATTCACGTGACTGGTCTTGCTTCCCACTGACCTTGCCTGGCCTGGCCGGGGACAATGGAATCCCTTTTTCCTTGCTGGGCCTCTGTCCCAGTGAGTGGTCTAGTCTGAAGCCATAGGGGCTGGCATGGGAGCTGGCATCAAATCTTTGAAGTCATGTGAGGCCTGCCTTTCAGTGCATGGTCCACGGACCTGCCGCAGCATCGCTGGGCCAGATTCTCAGTCCATGTTGCCAGACCTAGGGAAGCAGAATCTGCATTTAACAAGGTCCTGAGATCACGTGTGTGCTTTTAAGTTTGAGAAGCACTAATATAACAAGAGTCTCACCTGTTTATGTGCATCAGCATCACCGGGGGGAGATAGGGAAGCCTACTGATCCCAAGACAGTTTCCTTTGGGGTCCTGATTGAGGAGGTCTCTGTGGGGCCCAGGAATCCACATGTTGGAGAAATTCCAAGCAATTCCTGGGGTGGTGGTCCGCGGGCCATTGAAAAACGCAGCTCCAGCCTAGTATCCCCTCTCATGGCATCTGTGTGCACACCTGTAGTGATGGGGCACTCACTACCTTTCTCAATAGCCAAGTCCACTGTGGGACGGTCAGTGTGATGCTGTTCTTTGGTAACCTGAGCAAGTCTGCACCCGACCAACCTGAGGGGACAGTGAGGGTGATTTTCGTGTTTAATGCCTCCCTGCGTGTAACTGGAGGACATTAACCATGCCTCCTTCCTGTCTCCCTGGGTTTTGCTGGGTGGCCCCCAGGAGGTCCTGAGAAAAATATGCAACTATTCCTCCATCCTGTTCTCTGCAAGCATGCACAATACTCCCTTCAGCAGTCCTCGATTTCCCCAACACTGCTGGCCCTTACTCCCCTCTCCTCTTTCAGCCAAAACAGCCCCCAAACCCACCCCCCACACAAGGAGGAGCTCTGAGGCATCACCTCTGCAATCAGCCAGACTCTGAATCGCAGTTTGGCTCAGTTTGGTTCAGCTGGGCCACTTGAGAAGTCAGAACTCTTGGTGCAAGTCACTGAAAAACCACTTCAGACTAGTTCAAATACGAAAGGAAATCACAACAGGATGGAGAAGACCAGAGGCATGGTGACTTCAGGCATGGTTGGCTCCAGATGCTCAAAACAGAAATCTCTCTGTTTCTTCAACTCTTGCCTCTGGTTGCCTCTGTGGTGGTTTCATTCTCAGGCAGGCCTTTCCTATGGAGTGGCAAAAATGGATCCCAGCAGCCACTGTCCTATATCCCTCTGGCTTAGGAGCTTGAACAGAGAAAAATGGGTCTGTTTGCCTGTAGTTCCAACAAAAGTCTCAGGGCTCATTCTCATTGGCTCAGGTTGGATCACGTGACCACCTCTTATTCAAGGACTGTGATTCCAACCTGAGTCAGGTACTGGGTAGAATCAGCCTCATCCAAACTGCAGTCCAGAGTGTTGGGGAGGCAGTGACCCCAAAGACTAGGGGAAGTGGCAGTGATGCTGTATGGGTAGAAATAATAGTTCCCCCGCCCCCAGTCCCCTTAACTGACTGGTTTTAATCTGCTCCCTACAGGCAAAAAGCTGTGCTTCCCCAGGGAACCTGGGCTCTGTGTGGTCTTTCCTAAGTGTCGTCTTTTCCTCCACCTGCAGGGCTCCCCTGAAGCTCCTCTGTGACAATATGAAGTACCAGATCCTTTCCAGAGCCTTCTATGGATGTGCGTATTGGCCTTACTTGCCATTGTGGTCTCTGGGGGCATTTATCAAATGCCTGTTGTATGTCAGCAGTGTGAAGGGAAGGTGCCTGGCTCTGGCACGTGAACCTCTGCTCCCCTATTTCCCGAATGTGTCTTTTTAGCGTAGTTACATGCACTTCTCTGAGCCTCATCTATAGATTGAGGATAAATTGTGTTTGTAGGTGCTGAGGGGGGACAGCAAACAACGGGGCTTCTCAGTGGCAGGGGTCTGGTTAGTCACCATCGCATCCCCAGTGCCCACCTTAGAGGGCTTGTTTTCAGGATTAAATGAGAAGCATGTATAGAGCCCCTAACACCTAGCAGGACACGTCCTAGGTGCTCAATAAAAGTCGGTTCCCCTCACCTGTGGGCAGAAGAGTCAGGTGGTCTGATCCCTTTTCATGGAGTTAAAAATGAAAATTTAAATACAGGCATTCTGATGGTTTCTGTTTAACAAATGAGGAAACTAAGGCACAGGGAGGCAAGGTAACTTGTCCAAGGTCACACTGCTAATACATGACACAGCCAGAGCTCAAGCCTAACCCACTGACCACAAAGCCTGATTTTTTTTGTTTTTCATTCTGCTGTGATTCTTAGCACATTTTATTTCCCCAGCCTCCCAGCCTAGATGGGGGAGATAAAACACGTATTTTCAGGGATTCCAGAAAAGTGTTACTATGTCCTGCATGGCCTGCAGAATAGCAGCTCAGGCCATGTCCCCCCACGCCTGGAGAGGCAGGGAGAACGTGAGCTCTCAGGATCAAGGTTTTTGCCTGTTCTGTTATCACCCATCCCCAGTGCCTGATGCAGGGCCTGGCTGGGAGCCAGGGGAGCATGGACACATGTTTATGGAACCCAAATGGAAAAGCTTCCTGGAGAAGGGGTCAAGGGTCAAGATGGATCTTGAACAATGTTGTCGCATGCCATGGCTCATCCCTGATGGTGGTTGAGAGCCCAAGTTCTGGCGCTGGGCAGCTGGGGTTCAGATTCCATCTCTGCACTTCCCGGTGATGTGACCTAGGCAGGTGACACGAGCAGTCTGTGCCTCAGTTTCTTCATCTGTAAGATGGAGAAGGTAGGAGTACCTGCCTCATACTGTTGTTGTGAGAATTTAATGAGTTGCATTATGGGAGCTCTGGCAGCTCCCTGGCACGTAGTGTATGCGTGTGTCAGTGTTAGCCATCTCCTCCTCCCCTTCCTCCCCCTCCCCCCTGCCCCTCCTTCCTCTCCCCCTCCTCCCCTTCCCCTACCTCCTCCCCTCATTTCTCCCCTCCCTCCCCTCCTCCTCCTTCCTCCCCTCCTCTTCCTTCCTCCTCTCCCTCCCTCCCTTCCTCCTCCTCCTCCTCCCCCTCCTCCTCCTCCCTCCCCTCCCTCTTCTCCTCCCCCTCTTTCTCCTCCTTTCTCCCCTCCCTCTCCTCCTCCCCCTCCTCCTCCTTCCTCCCCTCCCT
>NW_026058428.1:0-34395 GCF_023721935.1 Panthera uncia
TCCGGTCCAGATGACCCCAGTGTCCGACCTCCCATCCTCCTCCTTAGCGTCCGGAGGTGGCACCTGGGTGCCTTACATCCTTTTGTTTGATTGAGTCCTCTTGACCTAAAAGCCCTCCTAGATTTAGAGAAGTTCTATGGCTGCTGGGCCTGCCTGGCTCCAAGGCCTGTGTCTTCTCACAGACCTGTGCTCAGGGGTCTGGTGGTGTCTGGACAGAGGCAGGGCGTGGTGGGTCGAGGGGTGAGGGACGGCCTTTTGGAATCAAGGGTGATGGTCCCATCAAGGGATGATAAAGTGGACCTGGGGACAGCGGCCTCTCACGAATTCTCTGAGCCCATTGCTAATGTTTGTCAAGGGATCTTTACCAAAGTGCAAGTTCTGCTTTGGCCTGGGCCTGGAGAGAGCTCTGTGAGATTGGCCAGTTGGGGGAAGCACGTGGACTTGGAGGGAGGAAGGGCCTTCCCCTGTTGTCCCCGGACCCTCAGCTGTGGCCGAGGACCTGTGTGTAACTGCTGGTACGCCTGAGTGCTCCGGGCTTTTCTCTGTCCCCGTAGAGCTGGCTCCCTGCCTGAGCTGTCCTTCCCTCTGTACCTCGATGTGCTGGCTCCCTATGTGAACCAGGTGAATCTTATCCGAGCCGGGGTCCCTAAGATCGTGAGTAGCTTTTGTTTCGCTCCTTCCCCTACTCAGCCGCGTGCGGGGAGCAGTCTGGTCCGGGGGTCTCTCAGAAGGGGGCGCTCCCGCCCTGCTAGGCTTGTTCTGTGTCTTCCTGCCCAAACCCGCATGGACGCGCTCATTCCTTCCTTCCCCTCCCAGCCCAGACAGAGCCCTTCCTAGCCTCTCTCAGGGTCTTCAAACCCTGGGGTAGGTTGCCAGTAGGAATGGCAGAGAATCTCCTCCTTTCTTCTCCCTGTCTTCTAGAACTTTTCTGGTCCAGATTACCCCAGTATCCGACCTCCCATCCTCCTCCTCAGCGTCCGGAGGTGGCCTGGGGTCAGCGAGCAGCAAGTGTACCGTGAGTTTCAGAATCTCTGCAAGTTCGATGTCCGGCGACTGTCGCGGAGCCAGTTCCTGCTCTTGACCAATAAGTTCAAGGAGTAGGTGCCTGGGTTCGCAGCCCGCCCTCCCGCCCCGCAGCCCGCCCTCCCGCCCCGCAGCCCTCCCTGTCTCCTTGCGGCCTCCTGCGGCCTGCTCAGAGACGCAGGGCTGATACTTGCACGCCTGATCTGAGACCCTCTTTTGGCAGCGCTCGGAGCATCCTGAGGGAGTACCGGGGCCACCCCACCCTGCAGATCTCCCTCTATCGGTACTGGAGACACTCCCCCGACATCAACTGCTTGTTGCAGTAAGTGACCAGGGCCGAGGCTGCCCTCTGGACTGGCCCGCGGCGCCAGCTGGGGCTGAGTGGGGCACGGTTCGCTGGCTAGCGTGTGGTCAAGGGGTCCTTGGCGAGTATGGTGGCCTGAACGTTAGTCAGTGAGACCGGACAGGGCTCTGGTAAACGTCCGCTGTGTTGGGTGCTGGCCTAGGTTCCAGGCCTTCGTCAGTGAACAAAGCGCAATCTTGCCCTCGTGGAACTCACACTCCAGTGGGAGGTGACAAGTGAATTGCGCGACGGATCAGGTGACAAGTGTCTGTTAAAAAGAAGAGCCCTCAGGAGGTGGGAGTGGAGGGCCAGAGAGGGGCGGGACGGTTAAAGGAGAAGGTGGGACCCCATTAAAGTCTCCAGGGAGGTGAGGGAACGAGCCAGGCAGAGCGCGGGGGAGGACCGTGTCCAGGCAGCGGGCGAAGGCCCTCGAGAGGGGCCACGAGGAGAGAAGGGACACAGGTACGTGGGCCGGACGGGGTGGAGGGCTGCGGGTGAGGGCCGTGGGCGAAGCCGCGGGTGGTCAGAGGTTTTCAGCAGAGGTGGGACGCAGACTGCAGAGGACATGGAGGGCCAGGGAGGAAGTCGGGGAGCCAGGCGGGCGTGCCGTCGGCTTTTGGGGCTTGCACTGCATGGCAGCAGAGGGGGGTGCCCAAGGGGGTCCCGGGCAGACCGGAGCGGGGTCGAGTTTGAATCGGGGTTTTTTGGCCCGCGTAACTAAAAGGTGGAGTTGCGTCGTAAGGGTTTCGGCTTGCCGGTTGGGAGCCGTATGTGTAGAAAACGGCATGCTTCAAGACGTTTGGCCCCTTGGCGATGTTTTCCTGCCTGCCAACCTCTGATGTAAACCGCTAGGAGGACGACCGGTCCGGGTGGGTCTCGGAGCCCTTCTGCGCTCACGGCGGAAGCTCGCGCTGGGGAAGTGAGGGGAAGACAGGACGGTCTGGGTCAACGGAGCGGGGGGCCCGCGTGTCTGGGCTTTCACACCTGCCAGCGCACACGCGGCCGTCCGGCCGGCACCGCTGACCCGTGCTCTGTCTTGCAGGGTCTGTGGCGTGGTGGCCACCTGGGCCCTCCTCGCTCTCGTCCTCGGGAGACCTGACCCCTGAGCGTGGCCTGCAGCCTCTGTCCCATCTCCGTGCCTCTCCGGGACAGCCGTCCGCATGTCCGCATGGGGCTCCTGTGGCTTTTGTGTAAATCGTACCTTTCTCTGCAGACCGATGTGTGCGGTCCTTATGAGGAACTTTGTTTCAAATGTGAAATTGTGTAACTATTATCAACGATAAAGAAATCCTTAGAAGTGGAACTTTCGTGGCCCAGACTTTTCTTTTTGTAAATGGGAGAAGTTCCCACCTCTGGGAACTTAAGCTAATGTTCCAGAGGGTCTCATGTGCAGACAACTAGCATTGGACGCCAGGTGAACAAAGGGCCACGTTATTTCTGGGAGAGAAATTCTTGGCCAATATGCTGGTTGGGATTTCAATCTGGGAAATGGCCTAAGTGTCCATGTGCATCTGTGATGTTTTGATAACATTTTATGGTTTATAATGTTGAACATTCACTTCAGAAACAAGAATTACCCAGGGGCACCTGGGTGGCCCAGTCGGTTAAGCGTCCAGCTCTTGGTTTTGGCTCAGGTCGTGAGCTCACAGTTCGTGAGTTCGAGCCCCGAGTCGGGCTCCACATTGCTGGTACAGAGCCTACTTGGGATTCTCTCTCCCTCCCAGTCTCTCTGACCCTCTCTGGCTTGCTCGCTCACTTGTTCTCAAAAAAGAAAAATTAAACAAAAAACAAAACTTCTCCATCCCACAGCTGTGTCCCCTGAGGGGCCAGGGAGACTCGGGTTATTTTGCTTCCTCTGTGGTGCTCCACACCCGCCATGCCCACACTGTTCTCAGCTTTATGAGTAGCTGTTCTCCATCGGGAGCAGAACTTGGCTGTTTGTGCAATCTTGAAACTTCACTTATGATGATTCAGCAGAACCTTCCTAAATGGGGGCGGGGAGGGGGGGTGCTGCTGTTTCCCCCATAAAACGGGAATGTTAGTGGTGGCAGCCGCCCAGTTGGGAGCTGCCTGTCCTGAGGGACGTGAGCGCCAGATGGGGTGCTGTCCCTCGAGATTCGGGGCAGCTCATGGTCAGGCCAAGGACACCGAACTCTCAGGTGGCGGGAGGGAAGTTTTACCCCTTTGTCCACACAGCATCCTAGTGGGACGCCCCCCCTTCCCCAATCGGATGTCACTTTGTATACACGGAGGAGAGCTCCCTTTTCTCACGTGGGCTTTCGGGGCCCAGTCTAATTTAGATGGGCTCCGCATTCAGTGCTCAACACGAGAGTGAGAACAAGCTTAGGTCGGTGAGCGGAGTGACCGTTTTGGCTTTCCGGGGTCGGAGTGCGGTCCGAGCACTGTGAGCTATTTTCTGTGGTTCGGGAGTGAAAGCGGCCTGTCAGGACTTTACCTCTTAGCTGTTCACGGGTCTTTACCCCTCCCCTGCTTCTCACACCTTCGGTGGGGCATCTGTTGGTGCTGAGGGCACTGTCTGCTGTCCCTGCTGGGGCGGCGGGTGGGGGAGAGGGGTGGGGGCGGCGTGGAGGCGGCCGAGTTCCTCCAAGTCCGTGACTCTGCTTGGGTTCTAGCTCCTGATTCTCCTGGGGTTCGTTTGTTTTCTCTTTCAAGTTTATTTATTTTGAGAGGAAGAGAGCCAGTGGGGGAGGGGCAGAGAGAGGGAGAGAATCCATGCCGCCAGCAAGAGCCCTACATGGGGCTTGAATCTCAAACCGTGAGATCATGACCTGAGCCGAAGTCGGAGGCTTAACTGACTGAGCCCCCCCCCCCGCCCCAGGTGCCCCCCTCGTGGGGTTCTTGATCTGCGTGCTGCTCAGAAGTGCTGAGAGCAGGGAGAGCCCTGGGATGCCGGGGGGGGGGGGGTGCTTTTGCTGCCTCACCCTGCTTTCTCCTCCTCTTTGTGTAGGTCTTGATAGCCAAGCTTCTCCTGTAGTTCTCTCTCCCATCATTAAATGAAAAATCCAAAGCAAAATGTAAACCGGATGCCTTACTCTTCCCCCTGCCCCCACCTGCCTCTCCCTGGGGCTCTGGCCCTCCTTCCCCTTTCAGGCTCCTTTCCCTTCAGCAGAGACTGGCGCCCCCCCCCCCCCACCCTGCAGAAAGTCTCCCTCTCCGCCGCCTCCCCTGCACAGTCTTCCCTGGATTCCGCACGAGCATCCCTGAGCCTCTGGCCTTCCCGCTTGCTCCTGTCCTGTAGGTCGGGTCCAGCACCCTCCTCTTCCCTCTGCCTGGCTCCTCCCCTTCACCCCTGAGACTCCGTTCAGCTGGCATCCCCTCTGGCTTCTGGATCTCTGCTGACGGGCTGGTGCCGTCGGGGCTCGGGCTCATCCTGCCTGTTAGAACCCCGAGCGCCATGTGGCCGTGCTCCTGGCCTGTCCCCCTCACGGGTGGCTGCTCCGGTCCGAGGCCCGCGTGTGGCTCTCCCGTGCTGCCTGTGCCTGGAGCCTCCGTGCTACTCGCAGTGGAGTTTGAGTTCTTTGGTGCTGCTCCTGGAGGCACCTTGAAAACGGAGTCTGCGGGCACCTGGGTACTCAGTCCATTAAGCGTCTGACTCCTGACTTCAGCTCAGGTCACCATCTGGTTCATGGGTTCAAGCCCCGAGTCAGGCTCCGTGCTGACACTGTGGAGCCTGCTTGGGATTCTCGCTCCCTCTCTCTCTGCCCTTCCCCCACTCACTCTCTTCTTCTCAAATAAACTTAAAAAAAAAATAGGGAGTCTCATCATTTCACACAATTGACACGTTCTGCCTCTGCAAGAGGAAAAGGACGCCCGGGAACCCCACATCTCCCCGGCCGAGGGGTGTCCTTACGACCCTCGGGGTCCTGATCAGATAGAAGTGACTTGATTCCAGTCCTTGCTCTTAGAATGTTTGAATCTTCTTTGTAGTTTAATCAATGAGATTTTTAACATGAGAAAGATCATGACTGGAAATCCTCTTGAAATGATCAGCTTAAAATTAGCCTTTCTCTTTATATCTTTCAAGTAGCTTTTCCCTGAGAGGTGAAAGGGAAATTCGTGTCATTCGTGATCCCCTTTGGAATACTTTTTGAGGAAGAAGCATCTGGTGTAATTTTTCCGTAAACTTGTCTGAAAATCCAGGGCAATCTAATTAAAACGCTAAGTCCCTTTTGCCGCACAAGGGATGAGGACGTGGTGTCTTTGGGGCCCTCACCCTGCCCACCACCTCCTCCAGCAGCAGTTACTAAGGACCCACAGCCCTACCAGGTAAGTGTTAGTGTCCCCACCTTGCGACGAAGAAGCAGAGGCCGAAGCAGGCTTTGGTGGATGCAGAACTTGCGGGCAGTGACCCACAGCCTCTGCTGGTGGCCCTGCACCGTCACTGGGTCTCTGGAACACCACGGTGCCTACACAGTGTCAGCTGGGGGTCCGCCCTGGGCAGCTCGCACACACAGGCTTTCATGCACCCCAACCCCGCCGCCTGAGCTCTTATCATTTGCCTTCACCCCTTTTCCTAGAGAGAAATACATGGTCCTAACATTTGGGAAAGAGCACAGGGGGAGCTGGGCTCAGCCTGCTTTTTTGATTTTTAGGTTAATTAAAAAAAATTTTTATTTTTTACATTTATTTTTGAGAGAGCACGAGCAGGGGAGGGGCAGAGAGAGAGGGAGGCACAGAATCTGAAGCAGGCTCCAGTCTCCGAGCTGTCAGCACAGAGCCCAATGTGGGGCTCAAACTCATGGTGCCCCTGTACATTAAAAAAAAAAAAGGGGGGGGTGGTGCGGAGGCGCCTGGGTGGCTCAGTTGGTTGAGCGTCTGACTTCAGCTCAGGTCATGATCTCGCAGTCTGTGAGTTTGAGCCCCGCGTCGGTCTCTGTGCTGACAGCTCAGAGCCTGGAGCCTGCTTCGGATTCTGTGTCTCCCTCTCTCTCTGCCCCTCCCCTGGTCGTGCTCAGTCTCTCACCATCAAAAAATGAATAAACGTTAAAAAAAAATTTAAACATGTTGCAGAGAACAGAAGAAAAAGCAGGCACTCATTCTCTCCCTACCTTAATATCATTTTGGACTTGCTCTTTAAAACATTTATGTGTGCACACTGTACGAGTCTTAGAGTGCATATTCTTTCATCCACGAAGACTCGCTAAGCACCACAGAGACTTGCTGGGCATGGGGCACTGTCCCAGTGCGGGGTGGGGGAGGGGTTACGAGAGCACAGAAAGGTGGTGCTGAAAGGGCACGTCAAGGGTAACTCAGAGCCAGCAATGGAGAAAACGAAAGAACGGGGTAGTTTGTGATGTTAGAGTGTCCAGGGGGCTCATGGAGGTACTGTGTGAGCAGAGACCTGGCGGGAGAATAAGTCTAGGATGCCTGCGGAGAGGTCTCCAGGCAGGGCTGCAAAGGCCCTGGGGCAGGGGAGTGCTGGCTGCCCAGGTGGGTGTGGTGGGAGCAGAGGGCTGGGCGGCAGGGAAGCGAGCATCTGGCCAGGCCCCGTTGATGCTTTTATCAGAGGACTGAAACCAGGGGAGGATTCGAAGTGGGGGTGGGACATGACTGGCTTGGGTTTTATTTTTTTATTTTTTAAGTTTTGGTTTTAAATTTATTTAGACAGTGCACACAGGTGGGTGAGGGGCAGAGAGAAGGAGAGGCAGAATCCCAAGAGGGTTCCACACCATCAGCACAGAACCCAATGCAGGGGCTCGGACCCATGAACTGCAAGATCATAACCTGAGCCGAAGTCAAGAGTCGGACACTTAACTGATGTAGCCACCCAGGCACCGCTAGGTTTGTATTTTAATTCCAGTTTAGGTTTTATCTATTTTTTTATTTTTTTAACGTTTATTTGTTTTTGAGAGTGCGAGCGTGGGAGGGGCAGAGAGAGAGGGAGACACAGAATCTGAAGCAGCTCCAGGCTCTGAGCCATCAGCACAGAGCCCGATGCAGGGCTCAAACCCACAAACCAACAGTGAGGTCATGACCTGAGCTGAAGTTGGACGCTTAACCAAGGGAGCCACCCAGGTGGCCCTAGGCTTGTATTTTAATTCCAGTTTAGGTTTTAAAGGGGTGGGCTCAGGCCTTGAGCGGCTGAGGGCAACCGGTTAGGAGGCTGTTGGGATCACGCGGGGCTCGGAGCCGGCATCGCAGCAGTGGGCAGCCAGGTGCCTTTTGACAGCAGAGCCCCTGTGACTCCCTGAGCGCCGGGTCTGAGAGCAAGGGGTTGCGTGTCTGTGGCCTGAGCAGGTGGAGGTGCAGGGTCACCCTGTGAATGCGGGGTCTTTGGTGCCTGTGAGCAGAAGACACTGTTTTCATTGCGATAGTGTCTGTCATTTATGGGTGACGAGGGAAGAGGTGCTCAGGGGAGGCAGAAGAAGGTGCGTCTCTCCCAAGGCCCCTGGGGCAGGCAGAGGGCCAGGCTGGTCGGGTTCTGCCACCAGATCTCCCCCCCGCCGCACAGCTGGGCCCCTTCACTAGTTGTCATGCGTCCCCACCCCGGAGCCTCCCGGCTCTGAGGTGGTTAGTGTATCGTCCAAGGAATGCTTTGGTTTTAAGAGAGGGTTCTAGGGGGAGAAAACCAAGGGGCTGTTGCCATGTGGGCGAGGGAAGTTCCTCCAGGAGAGGCTGTGGTCTGGGTTGCTTAGATGCCAGTGCCCCGAGGGACCAGACCGAGCAGCAGACGCCCCTGCTCTGGGCACATCCAACCTCGGCATCATCTTGGCTTCTCTGCTGGCACCCAGGGGAACAGCTGCCGGTCACTTCGTCCCACTCCCTGGAGACTGCGTGCCAGCAGGAAAGGGTGGGGGGGGCCTGGAGTCCAGGCAGTGCTCTCCTCCCCGCGCCGTGCCCGCTGCATCCCTTGGAGGAAGGGGACCGTGTCTGAATCCCCACAGAGTGGTCGAGGCCCTAAGGAGGACTTTCTTGCCGCGGAGCTCAGCCCTGGGGCCTGGGGCCAAAACTCAGCTTGGAAAGAACTCCTTTCCGGGCTCCGTGAGGATCCCCTGGTGAACCCAGGGAAGATCACTGGACAAGGAAGTTCTAGTATTTCCGCACTCCTTGGTTAAATGCCACCATGGAGTCACCCTGCAGTCACATCCGAAGGTATTTCTAAAGGAATCCGAGACACTTGGCTGTTAAGTTACAGGCCAGGTGGGGCTCTTTCAGTATCCCTTAAAATCTTCCCGGATTGATCGTTTACTTACCTGTAGGTCAAGCTTGTGCTAAAACCCGAGACCTACACTGGCATTTGGAAAGAAAGTATGAGAAACTTGTTTGTTTTCCTTACTCCTAAAAATTTCATTTTGGAGCACCTGGGTGGCTCAGTTGGTTAAGTGTTCGACTTTGGCTCGGGTCACGATCTCACAGTTCATGGGTTCGAGCCTGCATCGGGTTCTGTGCTGACAGCTCAGAGCCTGGAGTCTGTTTCGGATTCTGTGTCTCCCTCTCTCTCTGCCCCTCCCTGCTCACACTCTGTCTCTCTGTCTGTCTCTCTCTCAAAAGTAAATAAACATTAAAACAAAAGTTTCATTTTATAATGTGCATATTAGTACATGAAGTACACTAACTTATCGGGAGATCACACCTGGGTTAATGCTCAGCCCTTTAGCGATAAGAGTAAACCTCACTTGGAGACAGATCACTTCCTTGATTTCAACGTCAGTGTTGAGTTTGGCAAGGATAGGAAAAGCCTTGGGAGGCTGGCTGGAAGCGAGCCCTGCCCGGACCTACAGGCGGGATGCTCGAGGATGCTCATGATTGATGCTTCTGGAAGGGGGTCCCTGTTCTTGGGATGTTCTGGGTGGAGCGCAAGAGGCTTTACCATCTGGCAGGTGGAAGCTCGCACACTCCGTGGGGGAGTCCTCCTCTCCCTCCAGACAGGGGTTCAGGACCTTCTATGGCACAAAGCTCAGTGGGCAAAATAATGGTGTTTGATCAAGGTGGTCAGGTGGGAAAGCGCTGGAGCTGGCAGCAGACAGATTTCAAGTACCATGAAGTGTCATTCAAAGTGCTTTTTATGTGAGTCTTAGTCACTTCTGTCTGAGGACCGAATCCAAGAGGGTCCCGGGACCTGCGAAGCTCGGGTCCACAAAACCGAAGATGCACGCTTCCAGCCGTGGTGGGAGCCCCCACCTCCACAGTCCCACGCACCAACTCCACGAGCCGCGCTGTGGTCTGGCAGCCGGTCCGAGGGCCTCCACGGGGCTTTCCCTGGGTGCCTCACCGGTTGTCAATCCAGGCACACGCAGGCTCGGGTGTGTGTCTCCTATATGTCTACACCTCCACCGAATCCCTTGCTGCAAACTCCCGTTCTGCCCAGTGCGGAAGGGGAACTCACCACAGTAGCAGGAAAAGTCTGGCACATGCGGGGCTGTCTCCCTGTTGTCTCCCCTTTCTCGCCCCTCGGCCCCCAGCTCTGGGTGCTGGATGCAAATAGCATCCCGGCCTGTGCTCCTGCCTGTCATCCGCAGCCCCAGCCGATCATCACGAGCTTGACTGCGGTTTCTGCAGAGCCGGGACCTCTCCGTGGGTGCCCCTTCGTAGCGCCATCCAGGGCTGGGCGCCGTGGCTTCCTGGGCTTTGCTGGCCAGCCCGCCTGTGCCCCTGCTCCCAGCCACTGTGCCGGGTGGCTTTCTCTGATCCTCTGACATCCGTCCTCCAGTCTTGGTTCCTCCCTTATTCCCATTGTGCTTCTAGTAGCTAGGTTTTTCACACTGAACCCTAAGGGACCAGACATGCTTCATTCCCCCACCTTGTCACCGTCACAATCCGTGCCTGTGTTGCCCCAACTTAGACCAGCGGGAGCCCTTTCCAGTCCTTCTGACTCTAGTGCTGCTGCTAGGCATAATTTGTAAGTAACGTTCTTAGAAAGTTTCTTCCTCACCTCCCTGGCTTCCATTCAAGGTCACGTCTACAGGGAGCCCCCCACCCCACGATGTCTAGTTCATCTCTTCCCCCCCCATCTTATCCCTCTATTGTGCTTCGGTTTTATTTGTAGCACTAATCAGCACCTTACATGCAGTTCATTTCTTAGCTTGTCTCTCCACTAGAACGTCAGCTCCGTGAGGACAAGGTCTTTGTCTCGCTTACTGTGGTGTCCCCGGTGTTTCATGATGAATCAGACTCCAGGCCTGGAGCATCTGATGGACAGCCCCTCAGTCCTGTGCCACATGTGGTTGTCAAGAGGAGAGACGGTGGGTGTGGGGGAGGGGGTGACTTCTTTTCTTTTTACACCATGAAAAGGCAAGAGGGCTTTTGGCTGCTAGGTCAGAAAAAAAGGTCACAGGCTAAAAAGAGAAATATCCTCCCATATTATTTTATCATAAACTAGGACTGCAATTAGGAGGTAATTGAATGCTGTCAGGAAGAGTGACTTTAGATTCACTTGAAACCAACGTGATTTTTTTTTAAATTTATTTATTTTGAGAGAGAGAGTACACGGGGAAGGGACAGAGAGAAAGGAAGAAAGAGAATCCCAAGCGGGCTCTGTGCTATCAGGACAGAGCCTGACATGGGCCTCAATCCCACAACCCACAAGATCATGACCTGAGCCAAAACCAAGAGTCAGGTGCTTAACGGACTGAGTCACCCGGGTGCCCCAAGATGGCAGAAAATGTGTGCAAATTTAATTGGCCTGTGTTCAGTCAGTACAGTCAGCAAGTAAACGAGTGTATTTACTTAGAACTTCACTTCCCAGGGCGCCTGGGTGGCGCAGTCGGTTGAGCGTCCGACTTCAGCCAGGTCACGATCTCGCGGTCCGTGAGTTCGAGCCCCGCGTCAGGCTCTGGGCTGATGGCTCGGAGCCTGGAGCCTGTTTCTGATTCTGTGTCTCCCTCTCTCTCTGCCCTCCCCCGTTCATGCTCTGTCTCTCTCTGTCCCAAAAATAAATAAAAAACGTTGAAAAAAAAAATTAAAAAAAAAAAAAAAAACTTCACTTCCCAAGCTATCCGAGTGAGTAGGTTGTTTCTCATGGGTACATTAGGAATTTTTCTGGAAAAGTGTTGGGCACTTGCTTACTTCGCTCTCAAAGCCTTCCAGGTCAAAACCTTCTGAGATGGGCACTCGGCTGCACAGGTTTGCTGCTCGATCATTTTTTTGTTCGCGTGCTGGGGGAGGATCTGGAACGGTTTTCTAAGTAAAACTCTATCTCAGCCTGCAAGCACGTACCTCCCTCCACAGCTGGAATAGTCATCTGTTGAGTTTCGGGTCTGAATCTCAGTTAGGGTCCTGAATTCCCACGGAAGGTCCCGCATCCTGTCATCTGGCCAGTCCGTTTCAAAGCCCACGCGTCCGTCTGTCACCAGCCCGGGATCTGCCCATCCACCCCCGCCTTTTCGGGCGGTTCCCCTCCAGCTGCTCCCTGATGGGTCTCGATCAAGTGCCCGCCTCGACCCAAGCTGCAGACACAATTCGAAGCACTTGCAGTGCATTTCATTTCTTAGATGTTCTGTTAACTCCACGGACCCAGCTGGATTACCAGGAAGCCTCTGACTCGATGTCTACCCCCTGCCACCGCGCTGGAATTCTGCTCTCTGCTTAACTTTAGAAGAGACGTGAGATGTGTCACACAATAGAATATTATCTGGCAATAAAAAGGAATGAAGGGCTGATCCGTGCTACCACATGGATTGAAGGCCTCATGCTAAGTGAAAGAGGTCAGTCACGAGAGACCATATGTTGTATTTACCTGAAGTGTTCAGAGTGGGCAAATCATGAAGACCTCAGAGAGAGTGGGTTCATGTTGCCGGGGAAGGGAGAGTGTGAGCTGAGGGGACGGGCTTTCTTTTGGGGATGATAAAAGCGCCCTAAAACCAGACGGTGGTGATGGTCACACCATTCTGTGAATGTACCCAAACCCACTGGATTGTATGCTTTAAATGTGCAAATATTATGGTACGTGAATTATATCCCAGCAACAACGTTTGAAACGACGAGTCATAAAAAACACCACCTGATGGCTGATTTCAAAGTCTTTGCTCACTGTATCACTGGGAACATCCATGTAGAAATTCTGTTTAGAGGGGGTGAGGGGTTGGGCGTGTGTCTTCCCTAACTGCATTGTGGCCCCCAGCGAGGAGCTAGGCAGCTTATAGAGAACACACGTCAGGGGCCCTTGACCTTCCTCGCCCATCCTACCGGTGCCTTTTCTGATTTAGGCTTGTATCTATTTCCACATTTTTGCATAATTTATGCGTCTTAGCTACATCCCATCCTTTGTGGAATATAGGCAAGTAGAATGAACACACACACACACACACACACACACACACACACAGGCATTCCTGAAGGCTGCACACAGGTAATAACTTCCTCGAATCTTCCATTTCCCCTGTGAAGCACCTCCCAGGTAGCCATGGTTACTCCTCTCCCATGGTTTGGGAGAGGCAACTACCTCTGAGTTCTGGAGTGAATTGGCCACTAGGTGACCTAGACCCCCCCCCGGAGACAAAGGAAAGGAGACTTGGGCACGGGTGACTCTCCACACTGAATTACCCGCGGTCTGGCTTGGAACGGGGCACTCTAATGTTTGTGCTTTTTGCCTGAGAATCAAGTTTTAGAATGCCATTAGAAACATCTAGTAGGTTGACACATTTATATCACGTAGATCTAATATTTTTGGTGAAGACTTGTAGTGACTCTACCCTCAAGATAATTAGCCACCTCTTAGACAAATTCTGTACTTTTAGGAAGGTTATCAAAATTCAGGAAGGGGGGATTTCAGTTACCTCCAAGGGAAAGATGACAGAAGAGGGTAATGAGTATAATCATTAGAACCATTTATTAAAAGCAGAAAAGCCATGTAACGGCACCAAAATCCAGAAACCAAAAAGGGTTTTCCACTGGTCAACTGTTTTCTCTGGTGGCCTCTCTAGGCCTGTTCTACAGGAATATCCTTTTAAAAATACTCAACGGGCAAAAAGATTAATGTCCCAAACTCCCCTTCTTCTCACCTTGATTCTCTCCGGATACTTTCATAAAGCAGGTTAACAGGCTTGTTTTCTGTCTTTCTCCTTGAACTTTTCTTTTTGGCTTTTCTTCGCATTTGACTATCATTCTTGAGACGGGCCTTCCTTCCCTCCTTACCAACCCTTGCCAGATTTGTCCACCTAATCCTGACTCTCGTTTGCTCTCTCTGAGCGGGAACCGGAGGCCCTGGCGGCAGGGGCATGTTGCCGACAGACGATGCTTTGGCATCACAGACAGGTGGCAGTTGTCGGGACACTCAAGTTACTGGAAAGTGTTTGAGGAAATCATCCCGATACCATCCCTGTGTCTGTCAAAGCAAAACCAGAATTACGTTGAGTAAAATGTCTCTCAAAAATCTGGGGCGCCTGGGTGGCTCAGTCGGTTAAGCGTCCGACTTCAGCTCAGGTCACGATCTCACGGTCCGTGAGTTTGAGCCCTGCGTCGGGCTCTGGGCTGATGGCTCAGAACCTGGAGCCTGCTTCCGATTCTGTGTTTCCCTCTCTCTCTGCTCCTCCCCTGTTCATGCTCTGTCTCTCTCTGTCTCAAAAATAAATAAACTTAAAAAAAAAAAAATTTAAAAAAAAATCCACACTTGGTGGGGGCGGCTGGGTGGCTCAGTGGGTTGAGTGTCTGACTTCAGCTCAAGTCATGATCTCATGGTCCAGGAGTTCAACCCCCGAGTCAGGCTCTGTGCTGACAGCTCAGAGCCTGGAGCCTGCCTCGGATTCTGTGTCTCCCTCTCTCTCTCTCTGCCCCTCCCCCCCTCACTCTAGCAACAAAACAGAGCCAGAACATAAGCTTTTCTTTGGTCTTTAGAGCTTTCTTTATGTTATGATAACTTTCACGTGCTTCCCTTTTTGTCGTGTCTCTGTTAGCAATGCAGAAGGAGCCCACCTCTCAGTGCCCCCGGAAGGAGAAAGACACTGTTGTAATTGGCTGTCTTCGTTGTCAATCATCTTGGGGCATAAAAGAGGGAGACAGGTCACCTCATGGGAGGGGAGCTATTGGTTGGGCCGGGTCGCCTTTGTCCACCCTCATAAGGCCATCGGTCCCCCAATCTCTGCTTGTACCTCTGGAACACTTCAAGGGGAAACACTGGTGGAGGGGTGTGAGCAACTGGGGTGATAGCTGAACAGGGTGATGTTATCTTGTGTGGAAAACAAAGGGACTTCATTAAAACCCCTTTTGAGTGCTGCCCCTTAGAAATTCAGAATCTCTCATTTGCTGACTTTTTAAAACAGCCTATTTAACTAATCTGGTTAGTAATTAAGGTAAGGGGATCTTCCCTGGTCTTTTTTTTTTTTTTTTTTTTGTTAATATTTTTAATCTTTATTTTTGAGAGAGAGAGAGAGAGAGAGAGGGAGAAAGAGTGTGTGTGTGTGTGAGTAGGGGAGGGGCAGAGAGAGAGGGAGACACAGAATCAGAAGCAGGCTCCAGGCTCTGAGCTGCCAGCAGAGAGCCCAACGCGGGGCTCGAACTCACAAACCGCGAGATCATGACCTGAATCGAAGTCGGATGCCTAACCGCCTGAGCCGCCCAGCCACCCTTCTTCCCTGGTCTTTTGGGTAAAATTCCCTTAAAAAGAGATAAAAATGCAACTTCTTACAGAAGCAGGGAAACAAAAGAATACAAATCATTAGAATGATTTCCACGTTTGGAAAACCGAAGTCGCCACTTGAGGGCACCAAAAAATAAGAAATCTAAAAGGGCTTTTCTCCTTGCCTAAAGGTGGAGTCATTTAAAACTCCATTTTTTTCCCAAATGGAGGGAGAGATGCTACTTTTTGAAATAGGTTTTGATGTATTTTTGTTCTCAGGAGAGTCTGTGACCCGTGTCTCTCTTCCTCGGCCTGCGACAGACATCATTGCTCACACTAGGGCTTAAACCAGTTTAAGAAAGCTTTCGTAGACAGTCGAAAGAACGGCTTCCTGGGGGCTGTAAATATCCATAGCTCTGGCCTGGAGGACCAGGCGTCGAGTGTCTCTTTTAAGATAGACTGGACGTTCGGGGACTGATGCTGGCCCGGACGTCCATGCTGGGGCTGGCCTGGGGCCTGGGGAGGAAGGCTCAAATGGGAGTCGCTTGACAGGGTGCTCAGACCCAGGCAGGGGAGAGCCCAGAGGGTCCGAGGACGTGCAGGAGAGGGGGTCTGCTCTGCTTCCTGGCTGGGACCCTGGGTGGAGGGGCCCTGGGACGGCCTGCTTTGTTGGCAGGGCTGAGAACATCCTGCCGGGGTAGCGGTGGGACAGGGCAAGGAGACAAGCCTGAGCCAGGCCAGGTGGGCATGCGGAAGCCCAGAGGCCGGAGGCTTGGGGGACAGCCTGGAGGAGAGGGTAAGGGAGGGGACAGCCTGGGGGAGGGCGGTGGCAGTGGTGGTGCCCTGGGGCCTTGCTGCCGGTGGCAAAGGGCGAGCCCCACGCAGGCTGCCGGGAAAGGGGACTCCACTGACAGCCCGCCAGGGCTCAGGGATGCCCCAGTGGCCTCGCTGAAACTTCCTCGTCCACCGGCAGGCCACCAGCCATTTTTCCCGCCCCTTCACATGGGGGTCTGACGCGCCAAGGCCTCGCAGCTCTGCGGCCCGTCACCCTCTTGCCGTTTGCTTTTGCCTGGCGGTCCCCAGCTGCCACCCACCTTGGTGTTTGCCTCCCCGACAACCTGACTCAACACGGCCCCTAAGGCCCCAAGGTCCCTTAGCTGCCTTGCACGTAGCACCTGCCCCTGCTCTGCAGGGGGCGGGAGGGAGAGGGCTCTTCAGGGAGGGACAGCTCGGTATGGAGCTGAGATTTGAAAAGACCGAACTGAAAGTCATCTTCTTGCCTTCTTACCCGAAGGAAACTAGTTAAACCGGAAGAGACGGGTACGGTTGGGGCGCCGAGATTAAGGCTGTTTCCAGGACAAAGTAGGTAAAGGGAATTTGAGAGCAAATCAGCTCACTTCTAGGAAACTAAAGGCGGATGTGTGTCTGCGTATCTGGAATCAGAGCCAATCCCTTTCCGTCCGATTCGCTTCCCATTGAACTTGTCTGGGCCGCTTTTGACTTGTGAGTCTTGTGTGACCTGAGCGACCCCCACCTCTGTGGCACCACCCAGAGAGCTGGCCCCACGTTGCTAGTGGCATGGAGCCTCGAGAGGAGAGTCACCTCTTTGTGGGTTGGACAGTGCCCCCTTCAACTGCACCTCCACCCGGAACCTCACGATGTGAAATCACTTGCAAACAACGTCTTGGCAGAAGTAATTAAGGGTCGAGCTGAGGTCATACTGGAGTCAAGTGGGCCCTAAGTCCAATGAGAGGGTCCCTATAAGAGGCAGAAAAGGACACACACAGGGACCGGTGGAAGGAGGCTGTGGAGACGGAGGCAGGGGTTGGGGGACATCCAGGGACACCAGGAGCCAGCAGAAGCTGGAAGAGGCAGGGGAGGACCCTGTCCCAGACACTCTGGAGGGAGCGTGGCCCTGCTGGCACCTTCTGTCCTCTGGAGCTCTGGGAGAATACATTTCTGTTGTTTTAAGCCACCCAGTTTGTGGTCCTTTGCCACGGCAACTCTAGGAAACGAACACACTCTCCAGTATAATTGTGGTGAGAACGGGCCCAGCCCTAGCAATTCCAGGCTCAGCTAAGAGCACACAGACCCTACATCCCGATATCCAGACGTCCCAAAACGAGCTCCCCTCCATGCCACCTGGCATGTCTATTATCAAAAAAACGCACAAAAACACAGCACATGTCGGCGGGGATGGGGAGAAATTGGAACTCTCCCACATTGCTGGTGGGCGTGGAAAATGGTGCAGCCCCCGTGGAAAGGAGTTTGGTGGTTCCTCAAAGAGTTACTCGTGGGACTCGGACCGGATCGGGCGATCCCACTCCTTGGTATACACCCTGCAAGCGGGACTCCCAGCGTGTTCCCAGCTGTATTGCTCGCCGTCGCCGAAAGGGGAGGAACAAACCAAGTGTCTGTCGACTGAAGAAAGGATAAACCAAACACGATGTTACCTACGCCGAATATGATTCAGCCTTAGGAAATTCAAAAAATTTGTCGATGTTTATTTTTGAGATACACACACACACACACACACACACACACACACACACACAGTGTGAGTGGGGGAGGGGCAGAGAGAGAGGGAGACACAGAATCCGAAGCAGGCTCCAGGCTCTGAGCTGTCAGCACAGAGCCCGACACGGGGCTCGAACTCACGGACCGAGAGATCATGACCTGAAGTCGTGTACTCAACCCACTGAATCACGCAGGCGCCCCTACCCTTAGGAAATTCGGACACGTACTACAATGTGCATGACCCTGGACAACAAACATTCTGCTAAGTGAAATAAGCCAGACCAAGAACAAATACTGTGTGTTTCTCCTTACGGGAGGCATCCTGAGTGGGGAAACTCCCAGAGACCGAAAGCAGCGTCGAGGTCACAGGCGCTGGGGCAGGAGTGGGGGCGTTAGTGTTCCTCGGGGACACAGTTTCTGTTTGGGAAGTTGAAAAAGTTCTGGAGACGGATGGTGGTGGTGGCAGGAAGGGCGGTGGGACTGTCCTGGATGCTGCTGAACTGGGCGCTGAAAAAAGGTTAAAACGGTAAATTTTAAGTTATGTCCACACGTGCCCCACTGCTGAACTCTTAACTGTGCTCTGTCCTTCTCCCTTGACAGATACACCTTTGTAACAACTGGAGGGCCAGGGCCAGGGGTGGGTTTAGAATTCTGGGACACTCTGGAGCCGTGTGCCGGGATGTGGCCGTGCAGGGGGAGCTGGCCCCTGGCCTTCATCCTGCCCTCCTCTCTTCCTGAACTTGGCCCCATCCCTCTCCATGGGCAGTGAGGGCCTCGCTGACGTGTGTGACACGTGCTTACCCCTGGAGGCACACTCATTGCAAACGGCACACTTTGGGGGTGCCTACCGGCAGTGTAGCTCGTCCTCAGGGGGTGGACCCAGGGTTAAGGGCTGTGCGGGCCCCGGGAGCAGTCCCCACTCCGCATGCGCACTAGACTTTTCAGTAACGCTGAGCGCTGTCTGGCTGATGACGCCCAGAGCATGAGCTGTCGGAGGAGTGCCACAGGCCAGGCGCACGACTTGGGGCCCACAGACTCTGGCGGATGGCACGTGACGGAAGAGAGCCACTGGGGACCTTCAGAGTGTGGGGCTCAGGACAGGGCCCCACGTAAGCAGGCCTACTTATCCGGTATTGGATAATTTGGGACACCCGCTGCCGTGGTGAGGCTTGACGTGGCCTTGGAGAGGCTACTGGAACTTGACGTGGATCCTCATCTGGCCTCTCGGCCACGCAGAACCCAGGCTCCTTCCACACGGGGGGATAGTACACGTCACGAGGCCTCACTCTCCTGGCCCACCTTTCTCCGGGCTGTGGGCGTCTGTCCTGGGTGCAGCCAGCTGCTCTGCCGGGTCCTGACTTGGCCTCAGTTGCTGGTGACAAGAGGGAGCAGGGACCCTGAGAATCTGTGCTCTGGTCGGGGTGGTGGTTGGGGAGGCCGAGAGCCCCCAGGGTGGCAGGACCGCACCCCGGTCCTGGGCGAGATGCGAGTGAAGGAGTGGCTTGGTAGAGGCAGGAGCTCCGATGGAGCTAATTCTGCTGCACGATTTTAGCATCAGGCAGTTGTTTTTGGCATCCTAACTTAGCCTGGATTTTTCTGTCCTGGAGATTCTGTGAGCTAGCTAATATCCTTGTACTAAATCCCCTTTCTACTCAGATCAGCTGGAGTCTATTTCTGTTTGCAGTTAAGAACCCTCACTGTCCTTGGCTCATGTGAAGTTTAGGGCCAGCCGTGCCTGCTAAGTACCTTTTAGGTGTACCGACTACTGCTTCTGAGAACGTTCCTAAAACCTCGATGGGGAGAAGGGTACCCCCCAACGGAGCTCTTCTTTTTAAAATTTATTTATTTTGAGAGAGAGGGAGAGCATGAATGTGTGAGCAGGGGAGGGGCAGAGAGAAAGAGAGAGAGGGAGAAAGAGAATCCCAAGCAGGCTCCGCACTGTCAGCTCAGAGCCCCGCGTGGGGCTCGATCCCACCAACGCTGAGATCATGCCTGGAGCCAAAATCAAGAGTCAGACGCCTAACCGACTGAGCCATCCAGGCGCCCCCCCCCCTTCAATGCAACTCTTAAAAGGAAAGTCCTCCAACAACCCAAGACTTCACTGACAGATAAGTGGATAAGCAAAACGTGCTACATACACATCCCATTCCATGTGATGGAATATCATTGGGTTCGAAGAGGAAGGCAGTTCTGACACCTGCCACAATGTAGAGGAACCTTGAAGACGTGCTAAGTGAAACCAGCCGGACACAGAAGGGCAAATACTGTCTGCTCCCACTTACGTGAGGTCCTTAGAGTAGTCAGGCTCATAGGACAAGGATCAGAGCTTGCCAGGGGCGGAGGAGAGAGAGGGAGGGAGAGTTAATGTCTAACGGGGACAGAGCGTCAGTGTGGGAAGATGCAAAATAAAATGCTGAGGACTGACCACGGTCCCCTCATGTACCCGCTCACTGGGACCGACACGTTGCTGCTGGTCGGGGCGGGCAGCCTGACTAGCCAACTGTTACTTCAGGACTCATTGTGGATGGGGCTGCGGCAGTGAGGTTGTGGGTGCTCATTCATGCGGGTGCCGTGTGTCCATCACCCCAGGAAAAGCTTGAGGAAACTTGAGAGTCGAGAGGTTGGCAGAGGTCTGCGGTGGGGAGAAGGTGTGCTTGGGGGCTCTCACCCTGGCTTCCAGAAGCGGAAACCAGAGTGCATGCAGGAAAGGGGCAGGGCTACAGGGGTGGACCTGTGTGTGTGTGTGCGGGAGAGAGAGAGAGACAGACAGACTAGGGAGACGAGTGATGAGGTCACATAGCCTCTTGTTGGTTTGTGATGGCTCACAGGAAAACATCTTTCTGGAGAAACAGACTGGGGACAGAGTCCCAGATCCTCTCTTGTGGAGGGAAACTAGGCACAGGACACAAAGATTTTCTAGTATTCCCAATATTCCGTCTTCTCACCACTGTACCTTGAAGGCTCCTCTCCAGACCCCTGCCTGCGCTGCTCAGTAACCTAATGAAGTTACAGGGGGAAGAAAAGAGAGGCTGCAATTTGCCAAGATGGAAAGAATCAGGCACGTATTTGCGGGGCGATGTCGCCACCGACAGTGACTGGGTACGTGATGGCAGGCCGGGAAGAAGGAGCGGAGCCACGTGGACCAGCGAGGCGCGGGGTGGTGGGCATGTGCTGCCGGGTGCGGGGGCGGCCTGGGCAAGACTCAGCCCCGAGCCACCCTGCTTGCTCTTGACTGTCCCCGGGGTTGGTCGGTGTCCATAGCGCAGCGAGGCACTCGTCCCCCCCATCTGGACAGAACTCTGCCCGGCTCTACCCCCCACCCCCTGTCGAGGGGAGGGCCCCCTGCCCCACAATCCTCCAGAACGGAGTGGGGAAACCTGGACATCTTTGGACTGATAAAGGCGTGTGGGGGAAACCCCTGATCCCGGCTTGAGGGAAGGCAAAACGGAGCCTCTCTGTAACTGCTCAGCTTATATATCGACATGTTATATATGGCATGTTACACAGCCATCCGCTAAACAGGCCCCGTGGGTAATGATGTCATGCCTAAGGTTTCTACCTTCTTACTCTTTCTGGCCTCAGGACATTTTGTTTTCGTGTTAGTTAAAAAAAAATTTTTTTTATGGATATATAATTTGCATACGAAGAATTAACACATTTTAAGTCTACAGGTCGATGACTGTCCATGAATTTGTAAACCTGTATAAGGACACCCCTCCCCCATTCAGGATGTAGAAGCAGACATTGTACTCTTTGATATGTATTTTTTTCTTTCCTAGTTCCTTCATGTGAGTTCCTTGAACACAGTTTAGAACTACATTTTATTTTATATATAGTGTTTTGTATAGCTGTTTTAGTAGTTGCTTTCATATATATACGTATAAATCCACTGCTACTCACATCATCTTTTTTTGAATTCAAGTATAATTAACGTACAGGGTTATATTAGCTTCAGGTGTACAATACAGTGATTCAACAACTCTATACGTTACTCAATGCTCATCACGACAAGTGTCCGGTGCATCCCTTCACCTGGTTCCCCATCCCCCCCCCCTACCCCCCCCCCCCCGGTATCTTTTGATTGAGATATAATTGCCATGCAACTGCATTCGTTTTAGCTGTACAGCATACGATTTGAGATACGTACCTATCGCAACATGATCACCACGATAGGGCTGGTTAACATCCGTCACCACACGTAGGTACAATTTTTTTTCTCGTGGGGAGAGCTTTTAAGGTCTACTCTCCTAGCAACTTTCCGATATACAACGCATTGTTAACTCTGGTTACCTTGCTGTGCCTTGCATCCCCAGGACTTAAATATCTAAGAACTGGAAGTTTATACCTTTTGGCCCCCTTCCCCCACTTTGTCCACCCTTCAGCACCAGCGCTCTGTTTCTAGGAGTTTGGCTTTTCCCCCACACATAAATGAGATCATATAGTATTGGATTTTCTCTGTTTGACTTGTTGCACTCGACATAATGTCCTCAAGGTCCATCCGTGTTGTTGCAGATGGCAGGATTTCCTTCTTTTTTATGGATGAATATTCGAGTGTGTGTGTGTGTGTGTGTATAAATATAAACGCGCTGTATATGTAAATGTAGCATATATGTGATATATATATCACATTTTCTTTACCCATTTGTCAATCAGTGATAATTTAGGTTATTTCCATAGAAGCAGACAGTTTAAAAGGATGGCAGCAGGGGCGCCTGGGTGGCTTAGTCAGTTGAGCATCTGACTTCGGCTCAGGTCATGATCTCATGGTCCGTGGGTTCAAGCCCCGTGTCAGGCTCTGTGCTGACAGCTCAGAGCCTGGAGCCTGCTTTGGATTCTCTGTCTCCCTCTCTCTCTCTGCCCCTCCCCTGTTTGCGGGCTCTCTCTCTCTCATTCTCTCTCAAAAATAAATAATATAAAAAAATGTTAAAAAAAGAATGGCATCAAAGGAGGACTATTTTCTTTCTTTCTTTCTTTCTTTCTTTCTTTCTTTCTTTCTTTCTTTCTTCCTTCCTTCCTTCCTTCCTTCCTTCCTTCCTTTCTTCCTTCCTTCCTTCACAAATCGCTTTTCTCCCTAGTCACCACCCCTCCATGTGCACACAAGATTTTTCACTAACACTGAAATGCTTTTGTTTTCTCTGAGCACACAGCAACAGAGGGCCAGGCGGGGGTCCAGATGGTCCAGAGGGTCGAGGGCGGCTGCTCCCGGCACACAGGACACCCTGTACTCCCAAACACTGGTGTGGATTCCTCAGAGCTACCTAAGCGGTGGCCGAAGGACACTTTATTGTCCGAGAATGTGGCAGGGAGTAAAATTCAACTCTGTGTAGGGGTTGTTTGGGGCTGAGCTGTGTGCCCCAAAGATATGTTGAAGTGCTAATGCCCCAGTACCTCAGAATGTGACCTTATTTGGAAATGAGGTTGATGTAGATGTAATCAGTTAAGATGATGGAATCCAGTATGACTGGCGT
Source organism: Panthera uncia (assembly GCF_023721935.1). Classification (NCBI taxonomy): domain Eukaryota; kingdom Metazoa; phylum Chordata; class Mammalia; order Carnivora; family Felidae; genus Panthera; species Panthera uncia. Next base: position 22,865 of record NW_026058428.1, read on the forward strand.
TTTTAAAGTTTTTTTAAACGTTTATTTATTTTTGAGACAGAGAGAGACAGAGCGTAAGTGGGGGAGGGGCAGAGAGGGAGGGAGACACAGAATCTGAAGCAGGCTCCGGGCTCCGAGCTGTCAGCACGGAGCTCCATGCGGGGCTAGAACTCAGAAATGGCAAGATCATGACCTAGGTCGAAGTTGGATGCTTAACCAACAGCCACCCAGGCGCCCCATGACTGGGGTCTTTATAGGAAGACAGCCACAGGAGGACAATGCCATGTGGTGATGCAGACAGAAGTTGGAGTGACTCCGCCAATAAGCCACGGATTGCCAGCGACGGCCAAGGCTCACTAGGGATCGCCAGGGATCACCACGGATTGCCACAGATCACCAGGGATCGCCAGCCACCACCAGAAGGCGAGAGGAAACAGGGAAGGACATTCTATCTCCAGAGACTCAGAGCACGGTCCTAGCCACACCCTGATCTTTGACTCCCAGCTCCAGAACTGTGAGAGAATCCATCCTGTCATTGGAAGCCCCCCAGTTCGTGGTCCTTACAGCAGCCCCAGGAGTCCAACACCATGCCACCTACCACACTTTCACATTCTATTGTCACTGCATCCTATGGGTCAAGGAGACTTTGCTAAGCCCTGGTTTTTCCCGTTTGTATTCTAGAAACGACTGGCTGACGTGCTGAAAATTTAGATTGAATTTCCAATGACACGTTCTCTGAGCCACGTGGACACGTCCTGCCATAGCAGCAGAAGCAACGAGAACTAAACAGCTAAGACTCATGAACACTTACCAGGAGACCTTCTTGCGGCTCCCGGTTTCATACCCACACGGCCTCAAGGGGGAGGATGACGCTGTCCCCGTTGCACAGGCGAAGACGCTGAGGCTTTGGGAGGTTAAGAAACTTGCTCAAGGACTCCAGAGGTGAAGTGGGATTGAAACCCTGGACAGCGTGAACACACCGGTGGTATTACATGGGCCTCCTCGTCCCCACTGCTCCTCCCCTTTCCCCTGCTCTGTCAGAGGTCTCCTGAGCCCCTCCCTTACCTGCGGGAACTCACGGTGTTAACGTCTGGTTAGCGGTGGATATGGGGAACAAGGCTTCCCTGCATGTGTAACCGGATTATTCCTTGAGGTAGGTTGTGGTACAAACAGCATGAGCGAGTCAGCTTCCACAGTGCGGCACTTAAGGACCCGCCTTCTGGTGACGGCAGGCAGTCAAGTGTCACCTGCCCGAGGCTTCTTGAGGCGCTAAGGGAGACCACCCCTCAAATTTAGTCTCTAACGAGGCCGTTGCTAGGGAGGGCCCACCCTCACTGGGGAAGCAATGAGTCAAATGGCGTGGCCTCTCGTCAAGACTGCACACCCAGGTGCGGGGGAACGCAGGATCAGAGGATCTGTGTCTGTAGAGTTGGTGAGGAAAGACCTCTGCTCCTAGAACTTTCTAGAACTCTCACTTCAGGTTATTCCTTTTACCATTCCGGGGTAGCGGCACTATTTAAGGGGTTTGAATGTCACACAGATTAGTGACGACATTAACCTAGGCTGGGCTGAGTTTGACCCAGATCAGTAGGTGTTTGCCCGGTACCCCTGACCTCTCCTTGAAGGTGGAAGTGCACTTCTCAGGGGTCCCTCATCTTTGCCTTGTGTTTGGAGACCTTCCTCTTCCTTCACTGTCCACACCTTTCCTCTCAGCACCTAGGAGCCACTTCCATACCCCTCCCTTCGCTCCTGAGTCTTCGGACTCAGGGATAGTGACCAGAGGTGATCCAACGTGTCCTTGTCGTCAGAGCGCAGGGAGAGAATATTCAATGGAACGTATTAAAAATCCCTTAATCTCATTTTGGCCCACAGTACAACCTCCCTTTCCAGCACGTTCTCGTAAGAGTGTGGTGGGCTTACCCCTCTCTTGTTTCTCTGGCTCACCTTTATATGGTGAAGGGTCTGCAGGATGAGGAAAGAACGACGCCGAAAGCACAGGTCCAGGACGTGGAGGCCACACACCCGGGGTCAAGTCTGAACCACCGGATGTTGACTGCACTTTTCTCTTTACCCTGAGTAATGACTACAGTTGGGGCAAAATTAAGGAGGGTGATCTTATTTACTTTGTCGATTTACACTGTCCGTGGGCTGGACATTTTTGTTTTTGTCTGATACAGTTTTTACAACGTGGGACAGCCGGGCAACTCTAGAGTAGCTACAGATGCCAGAAATATTTAACTATTATTTTCTCGGCTGCAGATGCTGAGTGTCCCTCTTTGGGGCAACGTATGGACATTGAAGCACCACTAACGAGCCCCGTGGAGGGTGTGGAATTCGGGTGTTGTCCAGATTGTTCTCAGACAACTGAAGCGGGTCTGCCTTTTCACCTCTGTAATCTGCCACTGACACTGTCTGGTAAGTGCACGTTAGGCCACGGGAAGACACCCTGGTTTTTACAAAAGAGAGCTCACAAATCCTCATCCTCTACAACGTGACAGGTAGATGGCCCACCCCACACATACCCCAAACCAACGTGAGCCATCAGTGCGGTGTTGCCTTAGACTCCGGCGAAGGGTTTGCTAGGCGCTGTGATAATCAACGAGACGGACGGTTCCGGCCAAATATCGACCTGGGCTCCACCCCCTTCACTGCACGTCGCACGGAGCCCGATACCTGTCAACGGTCCCGTCGAGGGCTCTCAGCCCCATACGGGCCGCCCGAGGAAGTACAGACCTGGTTCCGTCCCCAAGGGCTTGCAGCCTCACTGGGGAAATTAGACGAATGCTCGAGACATTCTAAGACACTTTTACAACAATTATAACAGAATCATAAAACAACCAATATTTAAAACTGTGATAGCGATTCTAAATATAGTTGACTTATTCCATTTGTTCTTCTGCTCAGCTAATACTAAATGAGGAAGGCATTGCCTCTGCCTCACGGAGCTAAGTTTCGTGGGGCAGACAGACACATAAACAAGTAACTCTAAAAATACAATTTAATAGGTGCTACCATAGAATTTAGAGAACTCTTTTCTGCACGGATCCAGTCACGGCGATTTATTTTTTATTTTATTTTTTTAAATGTTTATTCAGTTTTGAGAGAGAGAGACAGAGAGACAGAGAGAGAGATGGAGCGGGAGCAGGGGAGGGGCAGAGAGCGAGGGAGACACAGAATCCAAAACAGGCTCCAGGCTCTGGGCTGTGAGCACGCGGGGCTCAAACTCACGAACCGTGAGACCATGACCTGAGTCGAAGTCGGATGCCCAACTGACTGGGCCGCCCAGGCGCCCCTCTGGTCATTGCTATTTAAGCTAGCTGCTTGTGGGAGTCCCAATACCCAAGTAATTGTCATATGGAAGTGACTGACTGGTTTAATTCTCCTTCAGGATGGAGTCGGTTTGAAAAAACATTGTCAAAATCCACAGTCACAGGCAGAAAAAGGATCATGAACATAAGTTTAATGGTGCCCAGATGGACCTTTGACTAAATGAGTGATTTCAAACCTTTTTCTTTTAAGTAGCCCTGTAGTCCACTTGCAAAGTCAGGTCAGATGTGTATCTTCAGGCTTTCTGGCAGGAAAAGAAGAAAAAAAAAAAAAACCCAATGACACACTTGATGGTATTTTATTGACCTAAACAAGCTGGCTACTGCTTAGGAGAAACTCAGCCACCCCTGTAGCAGAAATCTCCAGAAGGAGACTCTGGGTCTGATGGGAAGGGCGCTACCCAATCCCTACATGAACACAGTTTTGATCTTTTTATGTCTCTCTTTTTTTTCTTTGATAGAGATTCTAAATGCTAGCTGATGAGTATCTCCAAAGGATAATTTAGAAATTACAGTTTTACGAAAGGCCAAAACAATGCTGGCCAAGTATGCAGGGCTAAACCCAGGGTAATATTTAGAACATCTAGAGGAGTGGATAGACTCCATGTCCCAAGGCAATGCTCCAAAAATGTTCTTTCTCACAACTGGATTTTTTTTTATGATGTTTGGACAAGGGAGAGCACATGATTGCAATCTAGGTAAGGAATCTAGAGGGCAAAATGTCTATGCAGCCAATTAGGTGCTGATCCGGAGGACAAGGAGATATTCCACGTGTGCCAATTAGGGAACCTGACTGATGCTTGTGTCTACGCGGACGAGCGTCACACATGAGTGTCCCCGAGGCCCCTCGGCAGCCTCATCCTGTGTCCTTCACATCTCCTCGTCATTCTGCAAAGGAGCTCGTGCAGAGGGTGGGTGGGGGAGAGTCTCCTTTCTGGCACGTTCCAAATACAGTGGGAGGTCTGAGAGGACTCAGGCCTGGGGACCTAGCTTCCCCACAGCTGGGCCTAATCCTCCCAGGGTTCACCCAGGAGGGCGGCTTCTGTCACTTCCTCGTGGGTTTGCTTCCCCCTGTTGTCACACCTGCTGTGGTTTCTGCCCCACCGCGTGGGCCTGTCCACCTGAAGGAAAACAAATGACATGGGGGGAGAAACATGCCGTTTCTCTTTAAGATTCGATGTTTAGGATATGTGTGCTGAAAGTAAAGATCATTACTTGGGAGAGACCCAACCAGTCCCAGACAGGGCGGGCTAGGGGAAGCCTGGAGAAGATTCCCCAAGGCTGATGGGACTCAGATCAGCCTGGGAGAGTTCTGTTCTCAGGGTTTTATCTTGGGTTTTTATCTGGCCAGTGAGATCTGAAGTCTCCTTTGCAGGACTGGAGGGCAGAGGGCGGGACCAGCCCTGTTCTGAGACCCTGTCCATCAGATGGCGCAAAGAATCACTCCAGTCAAGTTTGCAAGTCCCAATCTCTCGCATCTCTGAAGTTGCTCTTCTCCCAAATGGTGAACCCAGACACTTTGTACAAAATTAGTTGTCTGCCACTCTGAGATCTGCTGTTTCCAGCCCAGACTCTGAGGTCTGTCGTCTCCCTGTGAAAATGAGTACTCTGACCAGCCCCACCCCCCAGCTACTCTCAGTGTGAGAGAACCTGCTCTCTTGTTTTCTACCTCTTGTTCTTTCTTTCTTTCTTTTTTTCTTTCTTTCTTTCTTTCTTTCTTTCTTTCTTTCTTTCTTTCTTTCCTTCTTTCTTTCGAGAAGGCACAAGTGAGCCAGGGGCAGAGAAATAGAGAGAGAGAAGCGGGGCTCATCCAGGGCTCTAGCTCACCTGACATGGGACTCGAACTCACGAACTGTAGATCTGACCGGGAGTCACATGCTTACTGACTGAGCTACCCGGGCTCCCTCTTGCATCTGGCTAACACCAAGGGGAGCGCTGGGCTTTGGGGGAGCACTTGGTGGCTATCTCCCCATCATCATGAGCTCAACATCCAGGGTGAGGCAGAGTCCCTTCCAGAAGAGGAACACATTCTTGGACGTGAGTGGAATTCACCGGGTATCCCCGGGTTTGGCACTGGGTAGGGTCTTCACGGCATTGAGAGGGTTTGGAGCTCGAGCAAATGCACTTTGGGTCTATTTATGGATTCTACCGCTCATGGGTTGTACCACTTACGGGCTTTCCCTCTTATGGGCCCACTCTGTGGCCTTCTGGGTTGCTAAATTCCACCATCCTTGCTCCTATAATTCTCATCCCCAGGCCTCCTCTAGCACGTTGCCCTGTTGTTTGTTGGGAGAAAGAGGGACGTTGTTTCACCTCGTGGAGGTGAAAGCTGGAACTTCCTTCCACGCTGGCCATTGGGGACCGCAGACTTCGTCTCCCCAGGCTCCGCTGGCTCTGTTACCCGTTCTCTCTACACCTCCCTCCTCCAAACTCTCCCTACCTCTCAAGAGGAGGATGATTACTCACAAAGACAAGCCAGGCACAGAAATAGCCAACCTATTTGTGGCTTAAATGCAAGCAGTTTTATTTTTACAGAGAGTTGCCGTATTTTCTCTAAGTAGAAATCATTATCTACCCCAAATGAAACCCAGGCTGCACCTGCAGTGTTTCTGCTTTTGTTAGTGGTGCCGATTAGTCACAAAACAATCCGCGCCTCCTCCCGCCCACTCGGTCTGGGGGGGCGGGGGGAAGAGAGCCCCATCTCCGCCGGGCTCCCCCTGCCTCGCCGGCTGCTTCTCTGGATCCTCTGCCCTCACCTGGGCACCACCTGGCCACTCCACCGTCCCGGTGGCTTGTTCCTCATTCGCCTGGTGACTCTCGCCAATTTACAAATTGGGCGACTTGTTCTCTGTCAGGATGGGTAGACTCCTGTGTCCTGCTAGGAGCTGGGAAAAGCAAACCGGTGAGGCCCTCTGTTCTGTTGACTTAAATAATAATGACGTTGGAGTCTCCTTCCAGTTGGTCACTCAGCTCAGGGTTTTCACAGCCCCCAAAGGGACAGGGTGAAACGTGCATAAAATCTGGACACTCCCTGAGCTGCTGAGAAGCAGCGAATGTGGGACAGAGGAGCGGAGTGGATCACTCTGCCCCCCCCCACCCCTGCCCCGCTCTCCTTCATCCCTCCTGTCCTTCGGCTGTCTCTTTCCTCCCCGACCGTGACTTTGCAGCCCTCTCAGCGGCCTGGTATTGCCCTCCTACCTGTCTTTGCTGGCATGTGCCCGGCCCCTTCCCACCGACTGCTCCTTCTTCTCTGCCTCTCAGTTCGCTTTAGGAAACCCCGGTTTCTGATTAGCCTCTGGGAAACGTAAAGCCCTCCAGGACCCCGACCCTCTCCTCCTTTGGAACATCGGAACCAGGTAATGCGAGTGCACTTCTGACTCCCCTGGCACCCAGCTCACCTGAGGTTTTGCTCTGCCGCCCGATGGGTGCCCCGAACCTCACCTTATTTTGCCTGTGGCTTGAGGTCCCGAGGGAAAGCCCCCGGTCTCCTCCTTTCTTCTTCCCGCCGGGAGGCCAGACCACAGATCGGGCTGTCCCCCGCCAGCCCCAGCCCTGCGGCTCACTCGGGTCCTGCTGCTTATGAAAGCAGTTGGAGGAAAGCTTCCTATCTGGGCTCCTGAGTCTGCTTCCCCGCAGGATCTGAAATCGCCTTCTCGCCCTGTTTTGATCTCATGGGTCCCACGGGTCCATTACTACTCTGACACAGTAACCACGAAGGGATGCTTTTGACAAGGAAGAGACACTGCCACGAGTGGAGGCTGGGTCTTCACGGGAGGGCTTGGCGAGTCAGACTATCCAGAATTTTCCCGCTTGGCCTCTGGGCCTTTACACCGGGGCCGTTGGAAAGGGAACAGGGGTCGGGGGAACGGAACTTGATCGCAGGGGTGAGAACGCACACAACGGGTTAGTCTCCGAACCAGGCGGAGAAGCTGTCTGGGCTCCCATGTCCCTCCAGGGACTCCATGGCTGGGCTCCTGGGCTCTCTGTCTCCACTGCGTCGTGCTCACACCCTGGCACGGGCTTATGACTCTGGAAATGCGCTGCAGGCAGGGAGCGGATGTTTACTTACTGAACAGGGTGTCTCCCACTGTGCAGGTCTATATCCACATCTTACTCATTGCAACTCTTTGTGGTAATACAATTGGCTCCATTTCCCAGGCGAGCAAATGGAGTCTCAAAGAGCTTTGCAGAGACCGGCCGTCAGGGACTTAAGTGGTTCTGTGTTCCGGCGACATGCGTGATTGTGCCCTTCCACAGGACGTTTCTCGGGGTCCCCTTTCCCCTCGGCCCTGGCTGGCCCTCACGGTCCCAGGGGGTCAGCCACCCCACATCACCACCAGCTCGTTCCCACTCTGGAGCGGCGTGAAGATTTTCACTCGAGTGCTTCACTGAACGATGCCATTTGAAGTGCGGCTTCTGCTGATAAGCGTGGGACCATCTGCTTGGCACATCTCAAATATTTTCAGCAGTGGGAGAGCGGCTCTGATTTCTCCAGAGAAGGGAGGCTGAAGCCATCCTGGGAGCTGCGGGGACCGGAGACCCCGCAGGCTGGGCCCCAGGGCCCCAGGATGTGAACGGACAGCGTCCCCGCTGCCACCTCTGACCCTCCCTGAGCAAATGGAACTAGTGAGTCTGCACCCCGGGTTTTAACTGCTCAGCTGCCCTCGGCGACCAGAGTTAAGATGTCCCCTCTTTGAAAAGCGACCTCCCCGGGGACTCTTTGCGTGCCGGTCGTTTTTACAAGGGGTTGGATATTCGGTGGGTGGTGACAGACACTTCTGTATCCCCCTTCCTGCCTTTGTTTTGGAAAACTTGCTTCCTCGCTGGGTGAAGTGTCCACAGACATTGGTTTGCAACTCCGGGGTTGAAACTTCCGTGTTGGCGTTTTCTTTCTGACTCGTGGTGGGGGCGAGGCTCTCGGGGTCGATTCGCGAATCCGGTGCGGGCTTGGAAGGGTTCGAGGTCGTTTCGTGTGTTGCTCTGAATGCTAGAAGGGTCGGGGTCTGAAAGGGTTGTTACTATATTTGATTCCTCTGGGGAAGTCACCGGGCTGGAAGCAGTTGGACATGGCCAGAGGCAAAGCTGGATTGACTTTTTTTTTTTTTTTTTTTTTTTTGCCTTTGCTTAGTGGTCACCAGAATTAGTACCTGCTTCTGCTCCTTGTGAAACTCACACGTGCCATCCAGGGGTGGCAAGGCGGCCCTGAAAGCCATCTCCTGTTCCGTCTCATCTTCGATGTATCTTGGCACTATTTCCCAGGCAGGGGTGGGGGGCATTTGGGGAAACTATGTATAGGATGTTGTTCAATTGCTTCGTAAGCAGCAGCGAGAAGGTGGTTAACGAGCCTGCCTCCAGAGCTTTCTCAACCTGGCACCACGACATCTGGACCAGATAATTCTTTGTTGCGGGAGCCGTTCTGGGCGTTGTGGGGTGTTGAGAGGCAACCACTGGAGACCAATAGTGCAGACCTGACAACCCCCACCCCCCCGCCCCCCCGCCCCGCACCCCCTCCCCTGAGACCGGTGTTGTAAGGGGCTCCTGCTGTACGTACAATGGGAAGGGAGCAAAAAGTTTTTGCTTCTCTGTGCAGATGGCTCAGGTGGTAGGAAGCTGGAAACGAGGCGTTTAATACCAGGACAGATGTCCCTGCCCTGCACATTCCCATCAGATCCCGTACCTGCCATGGAAATTCCGTCTCACAAATAGGTTTCTGTTTGTCCAGTTCACTGCACACACACAGAAGGAAGAATTTGCCCTTTCCTCGGGAGCTGCGTACCCGGGAGGGCCAGCCTAGGGTCAGGCCTCTCTTTTTGGTTGCGGAGGAACAAAAAAAGGTTTCAGATGACCTCCTGTGGAGCCCCAGTTTTGTTGGTTTTTCTCTTTTTCCTTTTCCTTCCTCCCTCCCTTCCTCCCTTAATCCCTCCCTCCCTTTCCTCCCTCCCTCCCTCTCTTCCTTCCTCCGTCCTTTTTTTCCTTCCTTCCTTCCTTCCTTCCTCCCTCCCTCCCTTCTTTCCTTTCTTTCCTTTCTTCTTTCCTCCCTCCCTCCCTCCTTTCCTTCCTTCCTTCCTTCCCTCCCTTCCTCCCCCCTCCCTCCCTCCTTTCCTTCCTTCCTTCCTTTCTTCCCTCCCTCCTTCTCCCCCTCCCTCCCTCCCTTTCTTCCCTCCTCAAAGAGCGATGGGGCAGGCTGGGAATGCAGGACCACGGGAGGACTGTGGCCATTGAATGGGAATGTGGAAGGGCATGTTTGCTTCTTAGGACTCTAGAGAAAACTTTGGCGAGCAAACTGTATAGCATTTAAAACTCTTTGCCTTATGTCCCAATGAAGCTGAAGAAAGTCCACAACTCTCTGCCTTCTTTGATTTTCCTTGCTCGTCTATCACCCCACTGCCCATCTCTTCCTCTCACTTTCGTTGGGAGGGAAACACAGGTAGCAATTTCCAGGAGACCCCCCGGGACACGGGCTCTGCAAAGCCCACATCCTTAAACGGCTATGGAAACCACCATGCTTGTTTTCGCTGGATTCTCTATCTCAATTTGGCATTTCCACGAGACTCATTATCGGCAAAGTGCTTTTCAATATCTAGGTTTCCTTACACCCTAGCCTTCCAGAGATACATGAAAATGCCAATTATGCGAAGCAACCGAAGCTCAGAGGGGCCAGACTGCTTTCTGTAGGACCTGGATCTAGCGGTCACTTGGAAAATGGGGCTCTGAGGCAGTGCAGCCTCAGCAGAGGGGGAATAGACAGTCGTCTCTGCAGGGTAACCTGAACACCGTCAGACTTCTCTTTTCAAACATCTCCTTTGCACTCAGACGCCAAATTGCCTGTAGTTCTTTTGATTTTTGCAAGGGGGAGGTGGTGCCCTCTACTGCGATCAGCCTGGCTCGCTGTGGCTTGTGCGAGGTGTTGGGGCCTGAGAGGGTGAGCTATGAGCATAGCGGGACGGCCCAGCCAGGGTGAGGGGGGTGGCGACATGGGGGGGGGCAAGGAGGTGCACCCCTCTGCACGGGGGTGGCGGGGACTGGCACCAGGGTCAGGGCTTCTGCTGGGGGAGGAGTGTGTCCAGGGCAGAGGGCAGTGGCAGCGGTGGCCTGACGGGAGGTGAAAGAGCCGACAAAGTTGGGGGAGCGGCCGTGTGGGGACGGGGGCTGGGCAGTGGCAGACACAGAGGTGATTTACCTACAGGTGGGTGGATCAAATAAATAAATACATGGGGGATAATGGGGGCCAAGTGTCTCACCATCAGAGAAGGGAGTTAGAAATATGGCAAGGAAGAAGACGAAACTAACTCAGTGGCATTGGATTGAAATCGGAGATGCTGATGTGAATCCTTTGAATATGTATATATGCGGACCTTTGGACAACATGGGTTTGAACTGCAGGAGTTCACGTACACGCAGATTTTGTCGATAAACACCGTACAGTACTGTAACTGTGTTTTCTCTTCCTTTTTTTAAAGTTTATTTATTTTGAGAGCGAGCATGAACACGAGTGGCGGAGGGGCAGAAAGAGAGGGAGAGAGAGAATCCCAAGCGGGCTCCACACTGCCAGCACAGAGCCCGACTCAGTTCTCCATCTCACAAACCATGAGACCCCGACCTGAGCCGAGATCAAGAGTGGGACGCTTAACCAACCAAGCCACCCAGGCGCCCCTCTTCCTTATGATTTAATAACACCATTTTCTTTTCCCCAGATTACTTAATTATAAGAACACAGAGTGTAGTACGTATAACATGTAAAAGGGACCGGTGCAGGGAACATACAAGATGAGCAGCGTGGGGTAAACCATCCAGTGTTTTGGCTTAAAGGACTAGGAATACCAGAGCAGGGTCTGATCGATGCTTCAGGGCGGCTGCGGTGGGTGTGCCTCCATGAGAGGCCTGGCTGCAGACGTACAGAGCTGTGGGCGACAGGGTCCGATGTCCTGGGGAGCTGTCTGAGCTGTGGGCAACAGAGTCTGATATCCGGGGAGCTATCTGAGCTGTGGGTGACAGGGTCCGATGTCTTGGGGAGCCATCTGAGCTGTGGGCGACAGGGTCCAATGTCCTGGGGCGCCGTCCGAGCTGTGGGCGACAGGGTCCAATGTCCTGGGGCGCCGTCCGAGCCATGGGCGACAAGATCTGATGTGCCGGGGAGCCGTCTGAGCTGTGGGTGACAGGGTCTATGTCCTGGGGAGCTGTCTGAGCTGTGGGCAACAGAGTCTGATATCCGGGGAGCCATCTGAG
>NW_026058429.1:0-34356 GCF_023721935.1 Panthera uncia
CCATATGCCCCTTTAGACACTAAATCTACTTGGAAGGGAAATTTCTAGGTCAAGAGTAAATGTATATGAATGAATGTTTATGTTGACAAACTTTAATCACCTATTCTGTCTTGTGTGATTGCTACCAAATCCTACCAGAAACTTGCCCCACAAATATTAAGACAGCTCTTTCTTCATTCCCTTTATACCTGGACATAATTTGGATCCATCTCTTTCCACACAGTTTCTGGTAGTAGAGCAGTTTTATTCCAGTTAGGTCCTAGTTCGATGACTAATGGGAAGAAACCACTGGGCACTGACCATGCTGACAGAATGAACCTCAGGTTGCAGCAGCCACACAATGTCAGTAGGAGGAAAAAAAAAAAAAAAAAAAAAAATCCAATTCCTGTGATCAGATTAAAGTACAAACCAACACATATATTGGAGGGGAGTCATTTGCTATATCATCAATTTTACATTATTTTGAAATTTCACAGTAAAACATATTAAATATGACAAAAATGTACAAATGTGGGTGATTTGGACCTGGTGCATGGTAGGGTTAAAATAAATATTTGCTGAATAAACAAATGAAATGTAAACTTAGTCACGGAAGAAGGTTCCACAGATAACAAAAAACAAGAAAGACGACGCATGAGAGATGTTGAAGGCAGTGTATTCACTCTGTATCCCACTAGCAAGCCAAACTCTCTGGACCAAATCTCCCTATACAGAATGCCTTCTTTTTCTACCTTCCCTTAAAAACAATTTTATCCTGTCGTCTACACTCATTGTCACTACCTCACCGCCTTCCATTCAATTTATAACTTATTTTTCAATCTGAACCCATCTTCCCATAAGCCCCGAACTGACAAGAGATGGCCACAGTAGAGTAGAAATGGTGGTGGGGCAGGTGTAGGCAGGGAGACTTCTGAGATACTACAAACATACCTGGAGTTTCTCTCAGTCTCCAGGAGGGAATTCAAATGATGACCTGCCCAGCTGATAAACTCACTGGGATTGTCACCACAGGGTAAGTGGCCCCACGGCAGAGAGCATAAGTTTCCCTGATTGGGGACTGAACAGGACTTGCAGCAAGTTTTCAAGCAAATCTGTAAGAGAAAGGCAGTGGAAAGGAACCACTGTATACTGGCAGTGCAGAGAAAACAAACCTTAGGTTGCAGCAGCCATACTGTGACAGCAGATACAGCAAGAGCAGAGGTGGACAGATGCATGCCAAGAAGATGAGCCCCTCATCAGTGGGGTCTGAGGACAGCAAATGGACCAGAGGCTTCTCCCCTAAGACTAACGTTAAATAAAAATGTGATGCTGTTGAGCAAGGGCACCCCTGCTGCCAGATCCAGCAGAAGAAGAAAAGGAAAAGGAAGGGAAGAAAAACCCTGTTTACTCAAAAAGAGGCTAACAGAATCTGGACAGAAACCAGAAAGACCATTATCTATAAAGAGCAAGATTAAACACCTACACCACACAAAACAGGGCTCAGAGACAGGTTAAGAACACTTGTGGAGAAATAAAGTTATATGTCTGAATATCTGAGATATAACTATGAGTTTTAAACTAACTACCTTTGAAAAGAGAGAGACTAGAACTCAGAGGAATTCTATATTTAGCACCTTCCCCTAATAGCTGGATCACCACAGAGACTAGGCAGTTAAAGCTCACTGCCAAACAACAATTTCCCTTCCATAAATGATGCACAGATGCAACACAATTCCCTAATTTTAGAGAAGGAAAACTGAGACGTAGAAAAACTTGATGATTAATGTAACTAAATTATATGATTCTAAATATCCAGTTTATCAGTCACAGAAAGAAAAATTTAGATTTTTTTTCCCAGCTAGCACCAGTCTACAAGGAATAGGAAACAGAACATAAGAGCCTGAGTACTCGGTCCATGAAAAAGGTTAAGGAAAGAATACAGCTACACTTTGAATTAGAACATAATTGAAATTACTGTTTTGAATCTGAGTTTTATGTTGCTTTTATTCAATTATGAGCTCTTTCCCAAATAACTGAGCTTTAATCATTTGAGAGGTGTTTATTGAGGACTTAATTCTGATCAATTCAATTTGTTCCATTTAAGTGTCTACTGGGAATTTGGGGCGCCTGGGTGGCTCGGTCAGTTAAGTGTCCGACTTCGGCTCAGGTCATGATCTCACAGTCTGTGAGTTCGAGCCCCGCGTTGGGCTCTGTGCTGACACCTCAGAGCCTGGAGCCTGTTTCAGATTCTGTGTCCCTCTCTCTCTGCCCCTCCCCTGTTCATGCTCTGTCTCTCTCTGTCTCAAAAATATATAAACGTTAAAAAAAATTTTTTTAAAGTGTTTACTGGGAATTAACTGTGTGGCAGCCATTGTGCAAGTGCTGGGAATAGAGGAGTGAGCTAGACTAGAATAGTCACTGCCCCCATGGGTCTCCGGTGCAGCAGAGGTGAGAGGGGGACTTTAAAGAAGTTATGATGACTGTGATAAGTTAGAAAACACAGAGTATCAGATGCTATGGGGAGCCCAAAATAAAAAGTCTAATCTTGAATAGATTTACCCTAGTAAGTGAATGTCATAGGCTTTTATTTATAGAAGGAAGATAGAACTCATTTTTTATTTGAGGTTAAAAGTATAATGCCATTTTTAAAGGATGACATTTCAAAATCAGATAGTATGGAGAACTAAAGTAATTTGTAAAAATTATAGATTATCAGGATTTGAACATTCAACAAACAAAGCCCCTTGGTCAACATTTGCATTCCCTCGTTAGCATTGTTTCCTGAAGCTTCAGAGTTTATTTTTATTATACATACATATATATATAAATATATAATATATATATATTTATATATATAAATATATAATATATATATATTATTTATATATATAAATATATATATATTTCATATATATGTCATATTTCATATCCCACCAATCATTGTTTAGAAATGGAAATGGAAAACAAAGACCATTTTATGTGTAAACAACATAGGTTTCTTTTGTATATTATATATTATGGCAAGCATTGTATTATGCTTTCGTTTATAAGGAGTTTTAGAACCTAAAAACTGCAACCATGATTATGCTAATATTGAGAGTGAATTCATTGGGAATTCCTTAACTCTGTTTTTTAAACCTCAAAATATACCTAGTCTAAAACTCTTAAATCAAGAATTTTACAACATGATGACAACTTCAATTATTGGGAAATATAAAAAATAATTTGGAGCTAATAATAACTAAAAGTATTAAAGTTTAGATATTTGAATTTTGCAATAAATTAGAACACATGCAATATTACTGGTCTATTTTCTTCTCACTCACTGGCATTCTGGTATGCTTTCATGAGAAGGAAAGAGAGATGAAGTTATGACTAGTCAGTTGGGCATGGCACTGGTAAGTGAGTCCACGGGAGTATCAGACATGAGAATATCAAGTACATCCTATGGGTTAAAATGTTGTAGACCTTTGTCCCAACTACAACTGACATCTTGATCTCCCTGTCACATACTCTTGTCCTCTTGTCCTTGAGTATTTCCAGGAACAGAAAACTTTTCTACCATGAGTCAATTTTCCTGAAGGTTCTCATTCTGTACGTAGATTGAAGTTCAACAAGCCAGAAAACCCAGGTGCAGGGAGCCAATAGCAGAATGAAGACTTAACATCCAGTGTAAGGGATGAAAAACAGCAATTCTATCTTTGTGTGTGTGTGTGTGTTGGGGTAAGGAAGATATAGAGAAAGATGTAGGGAAATTTTAGGAAAATTTCAATCGAAGTGTTCCTTCCCAAAATGAGTTAAAATAAGTCTGCAAAACAGCCATAAAAAAATAAATTCAATGCAAAAGGGTTATAATGCATTCAGGTTTTGCTAGAATGAAGAGCTAAATATCTATTTCTGTGTAGCTTTGCAATGGACAATTACTAATACTTTTAGTTATTAAAATCTTATTGGTTGATAAAAGAATAAACATTTATTTTTTTAATGTTTATTTTACTTTTGAGAGAGAGACAGAGAGACCTAGCATGAGTGAAGAAGGGGCAGAGACAGAGAGAGGGAGACACAGAATCTGAAGCAGGCTCAAGGCTCTGAGCTGTCAGCACAGAGCTCAACATGGGGCTCAAACCCCTGAACCGTGAGATATCATGACCTAAGCCAAAGTCAGATGCTTAACTGACTGAGCTACCCAGGCACCCCAAGAATAAACATTTAAGGGGCGCCTGGGTGGCTGGGTCGGTTAAGCGTCCGACTTCGGCTCAGGTCACGATCTCGCGGTCCGTAAGTTCGAGCCCCGCGTGGGGCTCTGTGCCGACAGCTCAGAGCCTGGAGCCTGTTTCAGATTCTGTGTCTCCCTCTCTCTGTGACCCTCCCCCGTTCATGCTCTGTCTCTCTCTGTCTCAAAAATAAATAAACGTTAAAAAAATTTTTTTTTTTAAAAAAGAATAAACATTTAAAATTATAAAATTAATGTAATCAAGTCTGCCGATTGGACCTTTTATATAATTTTAAATGTTAAATTCTTAGAGGTGTTATATCGAAATTCTATATTTTTATTTTGAATATGCATTAGTTTCACTGAAGGCTAAGCTGCTGTAACAAAGACAAAAATACAATGGCTTCACCAAGATAGAAGTTTATTTCTTCTTCATGTGATAATCAAGAGCAGATAGATAGACTCTGCTGCACAATTATTCAGGAGCTCAAACCAGTGGAGTGACCCCTCTATCCTTACAGATTCTAATATCCCTTTAATTCACATGTCATTGGTGATAACTTAGTCACTCACCATTCATAACTGCAAGGCAGGCTAACTCATATTATCTCTTCCTGAGTAGTCATGTGCCAGCTACAATTGGTCAATTCATTTATTATTTTAGAATTTTAAGACCCCCTTTCTCTATCATTATTTGGTCCTCTGGGTATACAACACCCCACGATGTCAAGTTAGTGACACCAACATGGCTTTTTAATCCATGCAGATTAGGGACATAGCACCTAGTCTGCAGTGGAGTTTATAAAGAGTAAAGCTGTGCTACTCTAAATTTAATACATGCATCTACTTTATTTATTGATAAAATATTCTGGGATTTTGTCAAGAATTACTGGACTGGCTTGTAAAGGTATTGGTTAATAACTGAAATAGCAGCCTGGTATACTTTATTTAGCAAGAAAGAAGACATATCAATTAAATCAAACTATGCCATGAAATAGATGCTAGATTTGATTTTAACTGAGATTTGTGATCTAATTTGTAGAGACCTAAGTAATATTATGAAGATTACATGGACTTAACGAAATTGTCCAATTAAACTGTTAAAATGAAGGTCTGGCATATTTTCCCTGACTACTTCTAATGGTAGATTTGATTTGATCTGATTAATTGGGGAATTTGAGATTTCTGATATTCTTGACTGGTTATTTTTGTCTTTTGAGGATTTGGAAAACTAATAAATGAGACAAAAATTTGACCACATAGGCCACTGCTGAAAATGAAATTGGGTTTTAAATTATTGATGGATTTTCAAAATGTAATAGTCATATGAAAACCCATTTTATCTTATCAAGTGTGTTCTAGTATAGAGAAACAATGCTCTACATCATAGGTTCTCGAATATTTGATATTCAGACTCTTATAAACTTTAAAAATTGGAGAACCCAAAGAAATTCTGTTTGTGTGGATTTTATCTACTGGGATTTACTATGTAAAAAAGTAAAATTTAAAAATTTTTCAATATTTAACTATTATTAACTGTTATTTAACATACAAAATAAATTACTAAATGTTTACTTATTTTATATAACAATAAATATAAAAATAGCTATACTATCCAAAACAAAAATAAATGTGAGAAGAATGATATTGTTGTATTTTTTTTTTCAAGAATCTTTAACATCTGGCTTAACAGAAGGCAGCTGAACCCTCATGTTGGCTTTCTATACTCAACCTGTAGTGATATATTATCTTCATTGAAGTAGATGAAGAAGATTCAGCCTCCAGAGATATGTAGTTGGAAAAGGAAGACTCTTAGGGACCTCCGGAGAGGATCTCAGGGACTCAGAGTCCTCTAACCACACTGTGAAACTAACCACTGCTCTTCCCATTCCCTGGGCCTTGGATTTAGGTCTTTATACCTGTCTTTGTGAAGGAATTCAAGCTTTGCTTGACCAGGAAAGAGCAGTCCTGAGTCCTCCACGAGGGAAGAAGCCAAGCCTGAACCATACTGACATTATTATGTCTAGCTTGAAGAGGTGTTTTTACATGTTGGCTGCTGAAAGACGGTATGGTAATAGCATTGTATGGAGACAGATGGTAACTACACTTGTGGTGAGCATAGCATAACCTATAGAGTTGTTGAATCACTATGTTGTACACCTGAAACGAATGTAGCATTATGTGTCAACTATACTTGAACTAAGTAAATAACAGTATCTACCTCCCAGAATCTAATGAACTAAGGTGTGTAAAAGAGCTTTACCAACCCCATTAACTTACACCTGTACACCTGAATTCTCCAGTGGGCAGCACTGACACTCACAGTAAAGCCCATATGGATCTGCCAGCATTACCTGTACAATCTGTCACATACTGCTTCACTTCTCCAAGCATTGAATTCCTCCTTCCTATAGCTATGATTTCACAATCTAATTCTGTAGAGTGGATATATACAAATATTAGTACTTACCACAGTATCTAGCATCTAGTAAGTACACATAAATGTTAGCTCCATTCCCTAGACTTGATCAATGGCCTTGAAAACATCTCAATAAATGACCTAGGTGAGCCTGTGCTGACTCCTTCTGCCTTGCATAGATTCTTGGACATTATGAATATTTTTCCCTTGTGAACTACAACATCTGAGTTTAAATCTGGGATGTATCAGCTAAAATAACTCATCTCACTTTAAAATTCATCTATAGTTTGAAATTCAGGGCCAGGATATTGCATTATCATCCACATATAGCTTTGCTCTTGAATTTAGTGGTAAAAAAGGATGGAAATCTATAGACCAAAAAAAATTATGCTGTAGGAAAAAAAAATAACTTAATATTTGAACAGGGTGTAATAATAGACTTCCAGTTTCTTTCTCTATTTTATTTCTCTGCTATTTACCTACAGCCATATATGCAAGAATTACATATATCCAAATTCCCAAAAATCAAATTTAAAATGCCCTAAAATCTTTGCTTTCTTCTCTTTATTTTTGAATCGCTCTCATCTCTATTTTCAGAGATGCTCCCTTTCTTTCCTATGACAGAGCTCATTTGCCATGGCTATCAACAGCCCTGCAAAATCAATGATTCTCTCTCTCTCTCTCTCTCTCTCCTTCTTTTTCAATGTCTCATTTCTTCAACTCACACTGAGACCTGCACCAAGTTATGAGAACTGCTCTTCCCAGGGGAGTTTGACCTGAATTCATCTTGAAATCCTGACTGTATTCTGGCTGTTTGATGCTGTACATTTCTAACTCCTCTTCCTTAATGCTGACGATACTTTGCATTATCACGGAGACAGGGAAGTTGAAACAGGAAGCATATAACATAGGTGAGACACTGAGATGTCTGGGCATATGGGCTCAGTAATGGATTTCCTTTATGTTATATATGTGTACCTGGGACAAATGCCTGGACATGGTTTGTTTTCCTCCCTAAAGACTCTCCAAAAAGTTCTGCTATTGATCACCCATCAATTTCTTAAAATAACTTGGCATAGCTAAAACTATCAGAGTAAGGAAGTTCTGACATATGGTGAAATTCTCCAGCAATTGGGGGATTGTAATGTAACAGCCACAAATCTGTGTGTGCATCTCTTATATGTAGCTCAAGACTTCTTAAGGGGGAATAAAGCCCCAAACACTGCTAATAACACCCACTCCTGCATTCCCAGCCCAGTGCTCTGCATAATGTAGGTGTTTAATACAGGTTTGTGAATATGATTAAAATAATTCCTGATTCTGTGCCTGCAAAAAGAGTACAGACCAAACTTTTTTCTCTAACAGCAATTCAAATCCACACCCCTATCTTTTCTACTAAAGCCAACCTAGGAAGAAAGCTCTGTCAGAAAGTCAATTCCAGGACTTTAAATAAACTTGGTTTTGGGTTTTTTTTTTATTCTCTCTCTAGAATATTTAAGGGGATTTAATCAAACCACAAAATGTAAAAGAAATTAATTCTGTAATCTATCATTACTGCTAAAAAGAAAAAGACAAGAGGAAAATTCAACCATAATGAAAGGTTCAATTATTTCAATTACATCTCTTTTCAAAATGAACATTCTTTTACATCAGACATCTGTAATTTAGTGCTAATTTACTCCCCAAAATAGCATCGATTATAATACTTAACCAAAAAAAAAATGATAAAATACATTCACAAATTATTTAATGGTATTTATAAATGTAAGAATTATATATAATATATATATATAACATATATATATAGATATGATTAGTGAATTTCTGCCTTAATAGCTAATCCAATTATTATCAAGGAAAATCCAATTAATTATACACACAGAGTGTGTGTGGGGTGGTGGCATATATAATGTCTTTGTATAAAGATAAACTGCTCCCTACTCAGAATCATAAATACCAACAGAAAGCTCTTATAAATATCATGATGTCTTTGCCTTTTGAACTTCCATGTGCATGAAAAGCCCAAAAAAGTAATTAGCTGACTTTTTCTCTCATATGTTTCCATCAATCTGTGCCCAAGCATTTGTACTCACTTTGACATTCCAATAAGGAAAATATTAGCTCCTTCCATTGACTTTATTTTTTTTAATCTTTTTTAACACTTACTTATTTTTGAGAGAAACAGAGAGAGAGAGAGAGAGGGCATGAGCAGGGTAGGGGCAGAAAGAGGGAGACACAGAATCCGAAGCAGCCTCCAATCTCCGAGCTGTCAGCACAGAGCCCAGCATGGGGCTCAAACTCACGGACTGTGAGATCATGACCTGAGCCGAAGTCGACGCTTAACCAACTGAGCCACCCAGGCACCCCACTCCTTCCACTGACTTTACATTTGGAGATGAGATCAAATTTGCTTCTCAAACTGAGACACTTTATGGCACAGGATGTGCAGGAGCTGGCTCCTACTGGAGAGCTAATTGTTAAATATTTAGTAATTACAGCTGAAATCAGCCATGGTGGAAGTATTTACCCTGTGAAAATTGGCAAATGCTACAAGTTTGGGCTTTTGTGGTTGCTATGGTCATGTTGTTACGGTTGTTGTTGGGAGAGCAAACGTTTACCAGTGCACCACTGCATGAAGTAAGGCAGCAATCCAGACGTGAGCATTCTAATCCAGGAGTGAGGACAGCAATTACTCCAAAGAAGTGGCACCAAACCATAGTTGGGCCATCTTTCTTGAGTGTTTGATTTATAATAAAAATAGTAACATGCAATATTCACATATTTATTAGCTCCCTAGCAGAAAGCTCAAAATTTTGTATCGCCCATTGTCCAGGTAAGTTTACAACTGACAACGTTAAAGTTCATTAGACAGTAAAGAATAATGTATACATAAGAGTTACAGTAAGCCTCTGTATAGTAATCCAAAAACCTATTTTAAAAATTTTATTATCTTAGTTATAGTTCTTCTGCATTTACTTCCTAGAACAAAAGCATTTTTATTAAAATTAAAAGGAGTAATGATATTTTCCTTCCACCATACAAAAATTCACTAAGCCTATCAAAAACTATTAGTACCTATTATATGCAAGGTACTGTTTTTTAACACATTGATACTCAACCCTATGAATTAGAAATTATTATTCCCATTTTACAGCATTAAGCTGAGAGGCATAGGGATTTAACTTACCTAAAGTTTCAGAACATGTAAGAGTCCAAGCCTGGATTAGAACCCTCCCTCTGACTCCAAAGATCATTCCTTTAACCACTATATTTAATTGCCTCTTGCGTATACATGGTTCCCATATACTCAAACACACGCAAATGTTCTTCCTTTCACTAGCGTGACCTTCACAACTGTGTGCCATGCTAATCATCGCAATTATTGACATGCTCACCACAGACGTGGAGCCACCGGTTGTTTAGATTGATGGCCTTTTGAGAGTTTATGGTAAATTGAGTTGTTGGTTCTAATTCACCCATTGATTAAGTATTTGGTATAAAATTTGCAAACTCCCTCATTATTTGGTTATACCATGGTCCCATAATCTTCCCTGCCTCTCATGCCTTCTCCACTCTGTGCAGTGAAACATTAATTAGTGTCAGTGGCTCCACATACTGAAAAAAATCTCTTTTAAATTAAGTGTTACTTTTGATGTAAAGCAATATAGAAAGTCCCTAAATCCACATTTTCCTGTTGGTTTCCATTTCTAAAAATCAAATCCTATTATTCAATGTGGAATAATGAACCTGATCTTACAATCCATATATCAATTTTGTTATCATCTTTTATCAGTAAAAGGAAAATCAAAAACAGGAAAATGAAAAACAACAACAACCACAATGTGCTTAGAAACAACGTGAAGACACAGCTGATGGAATTTCACAACAGCAATTGACAGGAATATGTCATTTACTTTCCGAAACCGGCAAATCTAGTAACGCCTGGTATGTGAAGATGTCTTATAAATGTTAGAGAAGGAAAAGCTTAAACCTTGAAGAAGTCACTGAAAGTACAACCTTATAATAATCACACTGTAACAAGAGAGATGCCCCAGCATTTCAGGGACTTTATTAAAGCTGTTGGCAGACTTACTATGGGTTCACGAACTATTCATTAGCACTTCACCTAAATCCTGAGTTCTCTTGAAATTGAAAGACTCTTACCCAGCCCATTTATTTTCAAGTAATTCCAAAGGAGAATATTATTAGATGATTTTTAAGGATGAATAAGAGAGTTTAGAGGGCTACTAGCAACTGCTCTTTAGCTCAGAGTTATTCTTTATACCTTCAAGAATAACACAATTTGGCTCAACTTCACCTTCCTTTTCAGTGAGAAATAATTAGTTATCTCACATATGCAAGAAAAAATTGTATTAAAAACTCAATTACTTTGCTCAATTGAGATTACTTCCCTAGATGTAATGGCTCATTACCATAAAAACATGTACTCTAGTCAGAATCTTCTCAGATGTTATGAGAAAATATATTTATTTCATTAATAAGGAGGTGAAAATTTTGAAACCTTATGATTAGCTCTGCATTTCTCCTGATACCAATATAAATTTCTAGAGTTCATTGATTTTCCACAAGAAATTATACATGCAGCTTGCTGAGGAATAGTACTTTTTTTTTTTTTTTGCATTAGAACAAGTTAAGAGTTTATACTAGATTATTTCTGAGGTTAAGTTTGGAGGACTAAATTTTAATGACCTTATTTATATTCCATACATTTTTATATTCATGCTGAATTAGTCCACACAAAAAAGCTCAAATGCTCAAGTGTCTTATATATTTATGCTATTATCTTCCCAGTATTTTCCTGATCTCATGTGGTATCAACATTCCATTTTGTCCTTTCTCTAATGCGTTTGATAATGAGTCTTATGTTAATGACACCTATTCTTTAATAATTATTGTTATAAACAATGGTCCTGTCTTCCTGCTCAGCAAATGCACTGTTGCATCTGTGAAATCGCAACTGTTGCCATGACAACGGAGGTGTCCAACAAGGAGAGGAAGCAAAGCTTTTGTGTAACATCAAGTAGAAACAGCATGTAATTTCTTAAAGTTGTTATTCAAATTAGATTTCGCGATCCATTTCAAAAAAAAAAGAAATGTGTAACTTTTCCAATTTTTTCTCTCTCTTATAGGTTAATTAATGGCTTTAGGAAAATATCTCTGTACAAGATAAAATAATTCATGTCAAATTCAATTTTTGTAAGCTTAATTGGCATACGTCATGTGGCCTGATGGTGCACATGAAAGAGAACTGATAGAACGCCTGATATTTGCGTTAATAAAAACAGACCACCCCAAATTACCCTCTGGTAATCAGGACCTAGCTGCACCCAGTTTGTTAAAATTTATGGGGTGATAAGGAAAGGATTTGATGTAGATGTGTTTCTCCGTCAGCACATAAACTGCCCTCAAAATTAGAGCACAGCGTGGCTGCCAGCGTGTGTAGGTAGAACTGAAAAGATTGATGTGGAGAGCTCACTAGGCACACAGACAATGGCTTTTTGCTGTGCAGCTTAAGTAGCTTCTCACACAGGTGGTTTTTCCCCACACTCCCTCTCAGATCCCCAAGGGTTCTGGAGCCTCTGATAGGAAAATAGATGCATCAAGGGCAGAGTCTACATAAACATGATAACAACCTCTCTGTAGGAATGTTGGCTGAGAAAAAAATGAATAAATATAAAAAGCCAGAGGTGTGTCACTGAACCCTGGCAAAGAAGCAGATGATGGGTGAGAGGAGACAGGGTATAGAAATCAAAGGAAGGAACATTATGAATTGTGAGAAGAAGCAGAAACATCTGACACCCCTGAAGTCAGTCCTGTAAAGAGTGAACAGAACACTGCATGTCAAACTGAGTGCTGTAATTCGGGAAGATACAGTGGGTGAAGGAAACTGCATAGATTATACAACTCAGGGCCTTACCAGAATACAAGTCATTTTGCACACACACTAACAATCCCAAAGTCCCAAAGGCAAAACTCAGTTATCACAGGCAAGCGTTTGCGTTCCTTACCCTGAGAGTAGTAACAAGTCAGTTAGTGACTGGACACTCACTATTGGTTGCTCTTGCAGAGCTGTTGGTTCTCTGCGGTTAACTAACTTTTAATTCTCTGTGGGCATCCTGTGGTTTTTTTTTGTGTGTGCTGAACATTTACAAATGAATTGCACCCAAGGTCCCATTCTGGGCCTAAACAAGCCAAACAGAATATATAACCATGAAGCACTCCATGAGTCTCCTGGGAGTGTATCCAGCCTAGTGGCGAAAACCCTGCCCAGGCACAAAGCTCCTTGATCATGGGAAAGGAAGCCAATTCCAAAGACAGCTTAGAGCCTGTCACTTTAACTAACCTCCAGGCCAATGGGGACTGCTGTCTGTACCATGAAGCTCCTACTCTGCACTGTGCTGAGCTCTGAGGATACAGAGGTAGGCAAGATGAAACTGGTCGGTGAACAACTGAAATGTAAAATCTAACAAAGAAGCTAGGCACTATACAGCAAGCTAGTATGGGTGAAATCAGTAGGTGAGGAACTACAGGGCACTGTAGGGGTACTACAGGGAGATCTAACCTAGGAAAGTCAAAGAAAACTTCTCTGGAGGAGAGACAATTAAATTATAATTTAACCAGTAGGGCCAAAGCAGGAGTCAGTGGACAGTGGATTGCATGTCTCTTATATCTTGTTTCCTGAGGGTAGTGGGAAGCCATTGAAAAGTTTTAAGCAGAGAAAATAAAGAGGCAGAGACCACAAACTAAAGTTGAAACAACTGGGTTTGACAAACCTTGCAAAATATCACTGCATAGGCAAGGTGACTTGGGTAACTCTCCAACAGAGTAAAACAGAAAAGGAGGAGATGCCTGCTTTGTGATACAGGCAGTGTGTGTAGTAGGCTTGGCTCCTGGAGTACTCAGCACATCACAACAGGGAAGTGTGAGGCATGGTCAGAGGTACTGACAATAATGAGCACAAGGACCAGAAGACTCCATGGCAGTGTCTAGTTGAGCTGCCAGCTCTCTAGCCTCATCTCTTTTCCCTGCTTTGTCTCAACCCCAATATAACCCAAAATCTCTTTGACACGGCATTTGGAAACACTGTGCCTTTGCTAGAAATTTGGGGACAATGTGGCGGCAATGCGTAAAACACTGAACATCCCTTTTCTTAAAAGTCTTCTAGCTCCCCCATTCCACCCTGCTCCCTGCCCCCCAAATCTGCTCAGGCTTCAGCCTCCTGCCCACTACAATATAAACTCTCCTAGGGCAGAAATTTTTATCACTTTTGTGCACTACTGAATCTCCAATACCTGCCTATGTTAGGCACTCCATAAGTATTTTTCAATTAAAGCAATGAGCCTCCAGAGTCTCCTCACATTTCCCAGCTTGTTTTCTGGATTTCCTTCCAGAAGCTCCACTTTCTCACTTCATTGTGCAGAACACTTCACCTCCTACTCTTACCCACAGCTGCCCTTCCCAAAAATTCATTAATATGCTCTGACAAAGATCCTCATGCCTCACCCATCACAGCAGAGAAGAGCTTGCAGAGACTAGGATGTCAAGCTTCCCTTCCCCTTGAGTCTCTGCAAAGAGTCAGTTCAGGATTAAAGTAACCTGCTTTCTACCCAACTACTCAGAGTTGTAGAAGAAACATTTCTCTTTAGCAAGAAAAATCTGTGTGGAATTATACTTTTTAAAATTTTTTTTCATGTTTACTTATTTTTGAGAGAGACAGAGACAGAGTGTGAGTGGGGGAGGGGCAGAGAGAGAGGGAGACAGAATCAGAAGCAGGCTCCAGGCTCCAAGCTGTCAGCACAGAGCCCAACGCGGAGAAATCACGACCTGAGCTAAGTCCAATGTTTAACCAACTAAGCCACCCAGGCGTCCCTATACTTTTTAATTTCACTCACATGAAGCAATAGTAATGAAAACATTCAACCTGCTTTCTTGAAAGTTCATCAAAAAAATTTCACTTTTGCATTATTTTAAGTTCTTAAAATAATATACTACCTACCCCTATTTTATATAATAGTATAACTTAGTGATGAGATGTTGTCTGAGAGACTCTTTTATCATTTATATTTTTTCAACTTGTTTTCCCTTTTCTCCTGTGAATATATATATATCCTCATTGTAGAAAACTATGTATACACATATATGCATCTATACACAAACACACACATATATACAAAAAATTAAATCATAGTCATTTCTTCAAATCCCCCCTTTATACATTTTTCTATCCATAGTTAAAATGATACTATATACACAATACTATGTCCTGATGCTTGTATACTAGGAGCCTACTAACTAAAAATTATTTATGTTATATTAAATCAAGTACCAAGAGTATGGTACAAATAATGTGTTATAGAGTGCAGAGAATTAAGAAATCGCTGGATAGCTTTTCAAAAGAGATGTGTCTTTGACCTAAGGGGAAGGGGAGGGCACTTGGGGAGAGAGCAAGCCCCAGCAGAAGTTGTTCTCTGAAGGACAGTAAGGTAGCCATCTGGGTGAGGTAAGAGATTTAGACTAAAGAGAGGATAAGAGGCATGTGGGAAGGAATGCTGGAGACATGGTTTGGATTACTCTAGGAAGAGGTAAGTCAAAGCATGATAATGAGCAGCCACATATAGATATATCAGCAATTTCACTTAAGGAATAGGAAGAGATTGAACTTGGAAAAGATTCTATTTGATCTTCATACAACAATGCCAATTTATAGTTCTAATTCTCTATGTGTGTATATCCCTGATTTCAATTTTTGATTTGATTTTGCCATGTTCCAAGGCATAACCCCTTTCCTGTCTAAAGAAACTGCATGTTGGAATTTATTTTATGAAAGACTAGAATAATCAGACTAAGTCTCTTTTCAGGTAATGGGACTAAGTGAGTTTGTCTATTTTTGCAAATATAGCTAACTCTTTACTGACAAAAAGCACCCTGCAATCCTATAACTGGTAATTAGAAGTAATGCAATACCTTTTAGATACCTTACGCAAAAACATGAAGACCATAAGTAAAGTTCTTTTGTACCACAGTTTAACGTTAGTAGCATATGTAAGCATATGTGGTATATATATGTATAGTGCATATGTAGTGTATGTGTGTGTGTGTATATATATATATATATATATATATATATACACATATATATATACGTAGAGTGTATGTAATATAATTTCCTCTTACTTTTCCTGAAATTTTATTCAAAAGAATTTGTTTTCTGACTATAATTTGGCAAAAGGCAAGTTAAAATGGGTGCTGGAAAAGATTAAATTTATTCTTGTCTTGAGTTTACACTATGAAACCTCAGCCCCATAATTTTTGTTTTAATTACATCCAGACCATATTTAGCAATAAAAGGAGAATAGAAGGAGTGGGAGACGGTGCTGCTTTCTAGAGTTTTTATGTTCTTTAACTTTCAGTATTCACATCTACTATACAAGACCCACTTATCTCATGGCTTACTTATTTATGCTTCTGGTCAAAGGTATAAGGTTTTAAAAAATCTACACTTAAATTATTTATTAATGTAATTAAACTTCCTCAAGTATTTTTTAATTGTCTCAGGAAGGATTTACTATAGTCTTATTCCACTTAGCACTAAGCAAAGCTCTTCAGTCTTAGACAACATTGTATTACAAATTATATATATGAGGATAAATTCCAGGGAGGTGCAGGAAAGCAAGAGCATTTTACAGATTATCATCCATTCTTTTTTTCAATTTGTAAATGCAATACAGGTCTTAACTATTTTTTCCACATATGGAAATTAAGTTTCCCAATATGTAAGATTACCTTACTGGAAGTTGCAAACTATGCTAACACAAGTTTTTCCTTGCCCCTCTAAATCTGTCATTATGAATAACACAGCCAAATGACTAATGACTTTCCATTTGTCATCCAGACACTAATATTTCAGTTAAGATATGTAAACTACACTCAACTAGTATCAGCTGAAATTATGTCACTCCTGTAAAAAAAAAAAAAAAAAGATTTTCCCCTGTGGCTATCCCCATTGCCACTGGCCCCCTTCTTTCACTGACAATGATGATTCTGCATTATATTTAGAGCCAAATAAACAGACTTAGATTGTTAAGTGAGAGGTATTTATTTTAAATAGGTGACCCAACACTAATTTTTTTCAGTTTTTAATTTTAGCAACAAAACAGAATTTAATTATGCTCTGAGTTCTGACTTGGGGGGCCTCAATGAATATTGCCCTTATTCCATATTTCACTGCTTCCAATATAGGAGGTACAGATCTCCTATAAAGTATATAAAGCATATTCATTACATTCTCTGCTTGGTTTTAAAAAAGTCTCTAAACTATTAATGAATTCTTTAAAGTGATCTAACAAGGGATTTATGAGAAACACTATATTTCAAAAATAGTGCCAAGGCGTTCATTGCCTGTGCCCAAAATTAATTTTAAAAACTACCTTAACTCTCCTGACTTCCTCCCAAAGCTAACTCTTTGGATTCTCTGGCCACAGCTGCCATTAATAGCTTTGTGCTATTTGTATCAATATATTTATTTTTTAATGTTTTATTTTATTTTTGAGAGATAGTGTGAGCAAGAGAGGGGTAGAAACACAGGGAAACACAGAATAGGAAGCAGGCTGCAGGCTCTGAGCTGTCAGCACGGAGCCTGATGCGAGACTTGAACGCACGACCCATGAGATCATGACCTGAGCCACAGTCAAATGCTTAACTGACTGAGCCACCCAGATGCCCCTGTATCAATACATTTAAACTTCCAGAGGGATCTAGTTAAATTTTCTACCTCTAATGAATATATCACATAATAGTGTTTTAAGTATTTTAAAACACCACTACTAGATCTTTTTTTACCTTATGCACTTTTATCTTAAGTAAATTATTTTAATTTTTAATTTTTCTTTTAATCATTTTATTTAGGTATAATTGGCTTATAATAAACTGCACATATTTGAAGTGTACAATTTGAAAAGCTTAAACATATTTATACATCTAAGAAACCATCACCACAATAAAAATAATAAACATATCTTTTATCCCCCCGCCCAAATTTTCTTTGTAATTCCTTCCTCCTGTACCTTCCTACCCTGTCTCCAACCCCATCTCCAAGCAACCACTTATCTGTCATCTACCATAGATTAGTGTGCATTTTCTAGAATTATATATAAATGCAAAGATACAGTATGTGCTCTTTTTTGTCCAGCTTCCTTTATTTTGTATAATTATTTTTAAATTCTTTTATTGTGTACTATGTTTCAAAATCTGTTCCTTTTTATTACTCAGTAGTATAACAGTTTCCATACCATTCATTTCTTGATGAACATTTGAATTGTTTCCAGAGTTTGGCTATCATAACTAAAGTTCTACAAACATTCATGTAGAAGTCTTCGTATGGACATGTCTTTCCATTTCTCTTGGTTAAATACATAAGAGAGGAATGGATGGATCATATGGTGTGTATATGTTTAACTTTTTAAGAAACTGCCAGCTTTTGAAAGTAGTTGTACCATTTTACCTTTCCACCAGCAGTAGTAATTCTTCCCAACACTTGGTATGATTAACCTTTTTAATTATACCTCTTCTAATAGGTATAGGTGATATCTCTTTATGGCTTTAATTTGTATTTCCCTAATAAATAATGATCTTGAGAATCTTTTTGTGTGCTTCTTTTCCTAGCTGTTATCTTCTTTGGAGAAGTATCTTTTTAAATGTTTCCTTTTTTTAATTAAGTTTCTTGTTTCTTATTATTGAGTTTTGAGAGCTCATTATATATTCTGGATACAAATTCTTTATCAAATATAAGAGGTGCAAATATTTATCCCAGCATGTGGCTTGTGGGATTCTATTAACAATGTCTTTTGAAGAGCAAAAGTTTTTAATTTTGATAAAGTCCGACTTATCAATCACTACTTTTATAACTCATGTTTTCAATACTGCATCTAGGACATGTTTGCCTAGCTCGAGGTCACAAAAGTTTTAACCTATGTTTTCTTCTAGAAGTTTCATAGTCTGAGGTTTCACATTTACTTTTATTATTCATTTTGCATTAATTTATGTACATTGTTCAAATATGAATTCAACACCCCTTTTCTGCACATTGCTATCCACTTGTTCCAATACCATTTGTTGAAAACATTATTCTTTCTTCACTACACTGCTTTTGCAACTTTGTAGAAAATTAGTTTTCTAGAAGTAGAATGGATGGTGTAAACACAACATAAGTATGGGTCTATTTCTGGGCTTTTCTGTTCCAGTGATCTATTGATGTTTTTCATAATATCAACTCAATATGGTCTGGATTACTGTAGCTTTATAATAAGTCTTGATATCAAATAGTCTTATTCTCCAACATTATTCTTTATCATGTGCACTTTTCACATAACTGTTGTCATGGAACCATTCAATATATCCTTCTACTCTTAAGAACATATGTATGCTTGGTCCACATTTGTCCATATTTGGGGGAAATGGTCTGATCAATGCTACTAATACTCTTCTGACTCTTAGAAAACATGTAAAGTATGGACATATACAAGTAGCCCTAGAAAACACCAGAAGTGCTACCAATAGATAAGATAAAATAATTAAGAAAAGAAACTTACCATACAATTAACTTTCCAAAATAACTTGTTCTTTGAGAACAGTTCATGTTACATTACACACCCTTAGAATTATATCAAACCTCAAAAAGCAAGACAGTACAACTTACTTCTAAGGGAGTCTTAGAGCTAGAGGCTTTGTCTTTTCTCCTTTGTGTCCTCTTCAGAGCCCCAGTTATAGCTCTAAGGTTATACCCCAAAATGCTAACCCCCCCAAAATGCTTATTAATACATGGTGATTGTCCACTATAAGAGAAGTTTGTGGCTTAAATTAAACAGAGGAATATTTATCTGCCATTTGGACCACTCCTTTCCTTCTAAAGACAATCAATAATAATTTCACAAGGAACAATTTAATCTCTTTTCAAAAAGTATAAACTCCTTTTTTAGACAAGTGAAAATGAAAACACAATAGTCCAAAATCTTTGTGATGCAACAAAAGCTGTTCTAAGAGAGAAGATTACAGCAATACAGGCCTGCATCAAGAAGTAAGAAAAAATCTCAAATAAACAACCTAACTTTATACCTAAAGAAGCTAGAAAAAGAACAAAGCTTAAAATGAGAAAGAAGGAACTAAGATTAGAGCAGACATAAATGAAATAGAGACAAAAACAAACAATAGAATAGATCAATGAGACCAAGAGCTCATTCTTTGAAAGGATCAATAAAATTTATAAACTTTTAGCTAAACTCGTCAGAGAGGGAGAGAGAGAGAGAGAGAGAGAGAGAGGACTCAACTAAATAAAATCAAAAAGAAAAGAAAAGAAATAACAACCAATACCACAGAAATATAAAGGATTATAAGAAAATCTTATGAAAAATTACATGCCAAGAAAGTGGACAACCTAGAGAATAAATGGATAAATTTCTAGAAACATATGAAATCATAAAACTAAATCAGGAAGAAATAGAAAATTTGAACAGACCATTACCAGGCATGAAATTTCATTACTAGGCATGAAATTGAAACAGTAATCAAAAAATACCTAACAAAAAAAGTCCATACCAAGATGGTTTCACTAATAAATTCTATCAAAGATTTAAAGAAGAGTTAATACCTATTCTTCTCAAACTATTCCAAAAAAATAAGAGGAAGGAAAGCTTCCAAATTCATTCTATGAAGTCCATATTACCCTGATACCAAAACCAGATAAAGACACTACCAAAAAAAAAGGGAAATTATGGGTCAATATCTCTGATGAGCATAAACTTAAAATCCTCCACAAAATATTAGCAAACTGAAAAAAATCATTCTCCATAATCAAGTGGAATTTATTCTTAGGATGCAAGGGTATTTCACTATCTGCAAATCAATCAATGTGATACATCACATGAATATGAGAAAGGATAAGAACAATATGATTATTTCAACAGACATAAAAAGGCTTTTGACTAAGTACAACATCCATTCATGACACAAACTCTCAACTGAATAGGTTTAGAGGGAACGTGCCTGAACATAATAAAGGTCATATATGAAAAGTCCACAGCTAACATCATACTCAAAGGTGAAAACTGAGAGCTTTTCCTCTAAGATTAGGAACAAGACAAGGATGGACACTCTTACCACTATTATCCAACATAGTACTGGAAGTCTTAGCCACAGCAATCAGACAACAAAAAGGAATAAAAGGCATCCAGGTTGGTAAGGAAGAAGTAAAATTTCCACAATGACATGACACTATAGATAGAAAACCCAAAAGACTTCACCAGAAAACTGCTACAACTGATAAATTAATTCAGTAAAGCCACAGGGTACAAAATCAATATATAGAAGTCTGTTGCATTTTTATACACTAATAATGAAGTAGCAGAAAGACAAATTAAGAAAACAACCTCATTTACAATTGCACCAAAAGAATAAAATACCCTAGCAATAAACTTAACCGAGAAGGTAAAAGACTAGTACTTTGAAAACTATAAAACATTGATGAAATAAATTGAAGATGACACAAACAAACAGAAAGATAGTCCAAGCTCATGGACTGAGAGAACCAATATTTTTTAAATGTCCATACTACCCAAAGCAATATACAGATTTAATGCAATCCTATCAAACTACCAATAGCATTTTTTCATAGAACTAGAACAAATAATCCTAAAATTTGTATGGAACCGTAAAAACCCTAAATAGCCAAAGCAACATGAAAAAGAACAAAACTGGAGGTATCACAATCCCAGATTTCAAGATACACTACAAATCTGCAGTAATCAAAACAGCATGGTACTGGCATAAAAACTGACACATAGATTAATGGAACAGAATAGAGATCCAAGAAATAAACCCATGATTATATGGTTAATTAATTTACAACACTTACAACACAGTAGGCAAGAATATGCAATGTGAAAAAGTCTCTTCAACAAACGGTGCTGGGAAAACTGGATGGCTACATGCAAAAGAATGAAACTGGACCACCTCCTTACACCATATACAAAAATAAATTCAAAATGGATGAAAGACCTAATTGTGAGACCTGAAACAATAAAATTCCTAGAAGAAAATATAGGCAATAATCTCTGACATCAGCTGTAGAAATATTTTTCTAGGGGCACCGGGGTGGCTCAGTCGGTCAAGCGTCCAACTTCAGCTCAGGTCATGATCTCACAGTCTGTGAGTTTGAGCCCCACGCTGGGCTCTGTGCTGACAGCTCGGAGACTGGAGCCTGCTTCGGATCTGTGTCTCCCTCTCTCTCTGCCCCTCCCCTGCTCATGCTCTCTCTCTGTCTCAAAAATAAAAACATTTAAAAAAATTTTTTAATAAAAAAGAAATATTTTTCTAGATATGTCTCCTTTGGCAAGGTAAACAAAAGCAAAATTAAACTATTAAGACTACATCACAATGAAAACTTCACAATAAAAAGCATTCTTTCTGCAAATAACCTAGTGAGCAAACTAAATGACAATCCACTGAATGGGAGAAGATATTTGCAAATAACAAACTGATAAGGGATTAATATTCAACATATATAAAGATTTTATACAACCCAACACCAGAAAACAAATAATCCAGTTTAAAAATGTGCTGAAGTCATGAACAGACATTTCTCCAAAGAAGACATACAG
The DNA here is from genome assembly GCF_023721935.1 of Panthera uncia. Taxonomy (NCBI): domain Eukaryota; kingdom Metazoa; phylum Chordata; class Mammalia; order Carnivora; family Felidae; genus Panthera; species Panthera uncia. The sequence goes on from NW_026058429.1 coordinate 22,283, forward strand.
ATGGCCAACAGATACATGAAAAGATGCTCAATATCACTCATCATCAGAGAAATGCAAATCAAACTACAATGAGATATGACTTCACACTAGTCAGAACAGCTAAAATCAAAAACATAAGAAACAACTTTTGGCAAGGATGTGGAGAGTAAGAACTCTTGTGCATTATTGGTGGGAATGGAAACTGGTCCAGCCATTGTGGAAAACAGTATGGAGGTTCGTCAAAAAATGAAAAATAGGATTACCATATGATCCACTAATTCCACTACTGGATACTTACCCAAAGAAAATCAAAACACTAATTTCAAAAGATACATGCATCCCCTCGTTTACTGCAGCATTATTTACAATAGCCAAGATATGGAAGCAACCCAAGTATCCATCGATAGATGAATGGATAAAGAAGGTGTGGTACACACACACACACACACACACACACACACACAACGGGATATTACTCAGCCATAAAAAATAATGAAATTTTGCCATTTGCATCAATACAGATGGAACTCAGAGAAAGACAAATATCATATGATTTCATTTATATGTGGAACTTAAGAAACAAAACAAAATGAACCAAAAAAAAAAAAGAGACAAACAAAAACATATTCTTAACAAACTGGTGGTTACCAAAGGGGAAGTGGGTGGAGGGATGGGTGAAATAGGTGAAGAGGAATAAGTACACTTAGCAGGATGAGCACGGAGTAATGTACAGAATTGTTGAATCACTATATTTTACACCTGAATTAATATAACGCTACTAATTATACTGAATTAAAAAATAAAACTAGAGGGGCGCCTGGGTGGCTCAGTCGGTTAAGCATCTGACTTCGGCTCAGGTCATGATCTCACGGTCTGTGAGTTCGAGCCCCACGTTGGGCTCTGTGCTGACAGCTCAGAGCCTGGAGCCTGTTTCAGATTCTGTGTCTCCCTCTCTCTCTGCCCCTCCCCTGTTCACACTCTGTCTCTCTCTGTCTCAAAAATAAATAAACGTTAAAAAATAAATAAATAAACTAGAAGTATAAACTCCTTTTCTCAGAGACTAGTTTTAAACACCTCCCTGTTTTCTAATAAACAAAGGGAAAGAAGATGTACAAATGCAAATACAATCATATATTTAAAATAAACTTGCTTTTTAAAAGCATCTTTTTGTGTACTTTTTGCATACTTTTGTCAAAAAGGATACTATGAAAGTAAAAGCATATGGCTAGCCACAGGCAGGCTGCAAAGGCATATAGCTCTAGCTACTCCTCCCTCTCCCAAAAACAACTCCACTGTGGAGTAAGAGATTTACAATAAAATGAAAGACTTTTCTTCTGTGTTAAAAGCCAAGAAATCTACTATGTTCAGTAAAAAAGATCAATAAGCTTTCATTTTCAGATATTCAGTGATCAAAAAATTATGTTAACAATTCAACAAATATTTACTGAAAAATTATTTTTTGTTTATTCCCCAAACACTGGTAGACTGTGCTAGACACTGCCAGGCAGGGACTGAAGATTCAAACAGGAATAAATCAAGTCTTTCCTTTCATAGAATCTTATTGAGGTGGTTGGGGGCAGGGCATGGATTGGAAAGAGGAGAAAGGAGGAGACAGACATGTAAATAAATCATTATAATATTGTGAAATTAGTTGAATAAAGTTGAACACAAAGTACATTGACAGTTCGAAAGAAGTAACTAGCTTTATTGTGGGAGATGAAGGGGGACTGCACAGGGTTCAGCTCTGTCTGATTCCAAAGAAGCTTATGACATAGGGGCTTACAGCCTCATTGCAGAGATAAAATCCACTATAACTCAATACCAATTCAAAGAAATCAGTTACTAATTAGCAATTTAAAACTTTCTGAAAGCAAGTTTTTTCTATTTGCTGATGCAGTAGATTTGCCTCTAGAATCACTCTTGGAGTACTCAGTGCTTATCCGTGAACATATTACCTCAGAGTTAAGACCTAAGTAAATGAAGAAAGGATTTAAAAGACAGATGTGTTGGAGGTTTCAAAAAAGAGTAGGAAGTATGCAAAAACTAAAACTCCTTATTTAACAATTCTGTCTAGAAACAACAATGCTCTCAGAGAGACTTTCAAAGACTCCTAACTTGAAAATAGTAACTAGTCCCAGAAAAAAAAAAAGTTGTATTGTTTTACTTTATAGAATCATAGCCCATATACAAATAGTGGCAGTTACTTTACTTTTAAAACTATGCTGTATTTTTATATTGGGCTACTATCTAGTCATTAAAGAACCATAATATTCTCAAAAGATATCATTAAGAGAGTGAAAAGGCCAGCCACAGACTGGGAGATATTCATAATAAATATAGCTGCCAAAAAAGTGATATCCAAAATGTAAGAAGTTCTACAAAGAGACAATCCAGTTTTTAAATGAGTGAAAGGCATGAGGGGCATTAAGGAGGGCACTTTTTGGGATGAGCACTGGGTGTCATATGTAAGAGATAAATCACTGGGTTCTACTCCTGAAGCCAAGACTACACTGTATGTTATCTAACTTGCATTTAAATAATAAAAAAAGAGTGAAAGTCTTAACAGGCACTTCAGAAAAAGTACATCCAAATTGCCAATAAGCTAATTTAAAAATTCTCAAAATCATTATTCATCAGCAAAAAGAAAATTGAGACCAAAGCCTCATCAGAATGGTTTAAATTAAAAGACTGGTAATTCCAGGGGTTGAAGAGGATAAGGAACAACTGGAATTTTCAATACTGTTGGTGCAAGTGTAAATTTGTACAGTCACTTTGGAAACTGTTTGGCAGTATATACTAAAAAGCTAAACACAGACCTACCTACTCTATGAAACAACAATTCTCCTAGGAATATTCTCTAGGGTAGTAAATTCATATATTAGCCAAAAGACACACAGAAGAATGTTCATAGCAGTTCTATTCCTAATAACCATAAGCTAAAAACAATGCAAATGTCCATCAACAGAATGATTAAAATTAAAATTGTGTGGTATTTTCATACTACAGTATACAACATGAGAGTAAAAGAGAACTGCTACACAGTAGTGTAAGTGCCTGACATTAAGCTTTTGATTGTAGCATAAGTGCCTGACAATCAGCTTTTGATTGTCAAGGCACCCTTTTCAAAAGACATCCATCTTGAATAACCATATCGCCAGCTATATGACATAGCTACTAGCAAAACAACCAGATAGAGAACTAGAAGAAGGTCCCTCTTCAAACTACTTGAGTGACTCCATTTCTCCTTTCCTGTATCATAATTCCCATTCTTACGCTTTAAATTACCCAATATAAAATGAAGCCATGTAGCTCTCGACACCACAAGTTCAGACCCTAATAAAAGCAGAACCCCAGGTTCTCTTTCCCCAGCACATCCCTGTGCAGTCCTCAGGTGTGTCCTATGCCCTCCAGGACTCGTAAATGATAAATCTTGTTCCTCAAAGTTCCCTTATAGTTAAATGGATTAAAGACTTGAATGCAAGACCTGAAACCATAAAATTCCTAGAAAAATACATAGGGGAAAGTCTTCCTGATATTGGTCTTGGCAATGATTTTTTGGATTTGACATCCAAAGCACAGACAATGAAAGCACAAAGAGACCACATCAAACAACAACTGGGACTACATCAAACTAAAAAGCTCTGCATAGCAAAGGAAACAATAGAGGGAACAGGTAGACTATGCAATGAGAGAAAATATTTGCAAATCATGTATCTGATATGGAGTTAATTTTCAAAATATATAAGGCACTTATCCACCTCAATAGCCAAAAACAAGCAACAAAACAAAACAAAAAACCAACAACAAATAATCCAATTGAATAATGGGCAAAGTACTAGAATAGAGATTTTCCCAAAGAAATACAAATGGCCAACAGGTTATTGAAAACGTGCTCAACATCACTAGTCATCAGGGAAATGCAAATCAAAACCATAATTAGACATCACCTCATACCTGTTAGAATGGCTATTAACAAAAAGACAAGAAATAACAAATGTTGGTGAGGGTCTAGAGAAAAGGAACCATTGTACACTATTCATGGGAATGTGAACTGGCATAGTCATATGGAAAATATTCTGGAGGTTTCCCAAAAATTAAAAATAGAACTATCATATGATCCAACAATTTCACTTCTAGACATATATCCAAAGGAAATGAAATTAGAATTTCAAATAGATATCTGTACTCCCATGTTCACTGCAGTATTATTTATAATAGCCAAAATATGGGAAGAACCTAAGTGCCCATCAAAATTTGAATAGATATACAAAATGTGGTATATATCCACAATGCAATATTATTCAGCCATAAAAAAATAAGAAATCCTGCCATTTGTGACAACATTGATGAAACATGAGGGCATTATGCTAAGTGAAATAAGTCATTCAGAGAAAAACAAAACTGTATAATTTCACTTACACGTGGAATTTAAGAAAAAGTCAAACTCATGGAAACAGAGTAGAAAGGTGTTGCCAGGGCTGGATGGTGGGAGAAATAGGCAGATGTTGATCAAACTGTACTAACTTTAACTTATTAGATGAATAAGTTCTGGAGATCTACTGTACACCCAGGTGACTACAGTTAATAATAGTTTACTATATGCTTGAAATTTGTTAAGAGAATAGATCTTAACTGCTTTCATCACACACATAAAACAATGGTAACTATGTGAGGTGAAAGATATATGAAAGTACCTTGATTGTGGTAATCATTTCACAATGTATATGTACATGAAATCATCACACTGACATTTTAAATATATACCATTTTTGTCAATTATATTTCATACAGCTAGAGAAAAAATAAAAGTGAAAAATTTAACAATTAAAAAAGATACTATGAAAAGATTATTTACAAGTCACCAAAAAAGCTTATTTCTGAGTGGTAGGATTATTGGTGATTTTTATTTTCCTTAGACTCTCTAGCTTTTTTTTGCCTTTTTTTAAACACTTTTTATTATTTATTTTTGAGAGACCAAGAGAGACAGCGTAAGCAGGGGAGGGGCAGAAAGAGGAAACACAGAATCTGAAACAGGCTCCAGTCTCTGAGCTGTCAGCACAAAGCCCAACCTAGGGCTTGAACCCATGAACTGTAAGCTCATGACCTGAGCCGAAGTCAGATGCTCAACCATCTGAGCCATGCAGGTGCCCCTCTTGCTCTTTTTTTTCAAAATTTCTTCAATTATTATACAATATTGTCATATATACATTTTACTGTCACTGCATGTTATTAATATGTATACTATTTACATGCTATTTCTGTTCTTTATATTCTGACTATGCAAAAACTATGAATTTTTATAAGAATTATATGTAAGACCTTTTTATCAAACATAGATAGATTATTTTTCAGGCAAATTATAGCTTAAATACCAGCTATTTCATCAAAATCTTGCCCCAGCAAATAATGAGCATCTCAGCTAAGAAAAGTATATAAACATTTCTTCACAGCTTTAGTTGTTACCTTACTTATCAGTGACACTAGTTTGTAAAACTAATACTTTTTTAAAGTAATTCAGCATCAGGAAGAAACCAATACTATTTATCTTACTATATGATCATTAATAATCCAGCTCTTTGTAAAAAATTTAAGCTGTTGTAAATGAGTAAATTCACTCTGAACTCATTAATTGTTCCAGATTTCCATGGGTCAATAAAATTCATAATATGCCAACTTTGTCCAATTTGTAGGTAAAAATGTTACCTTTGTTCACACTGTCTCTTCAGTACAGTATGCAGAAGAAACAGGTTTTTGTTTCTTTCCATGCTTTTGTTTTTTGGTGTGTGTGTGTGTGTGTGTGTGTGTGTGTGTTTTCTGCTTTAGTTGATTTTCACTTTATATCTCATGGAATAAAGTTGAAGCCAGACTGTACTCCCACTGCCTTCACCTGAAGATGGGTGCTGTGTGGTGTTTATTAAGCAGTGAAACTGGTTCAAGGAAAAAGTTTTATCTTTCCTTTAACTATTTTTTCCTAAACTCTGATGGCAGATATGTACCAGGCAACACAATGTATACCCAAATAGACTTTCAACCCTAAGGGGCTGTTTTTCAAGACACCCTAATGACAGGTTGTCCATGAGCAATCTGGTTGACTAGTGCAGTGTTAACTCAGATGCTCGCCATGCTGCCTGAGACTCAGCAAGGCAGGAAGAGAAGGCAAGGACATTTACACAGAAACAAAAAATCGCAAGAAATGCCAAAAAAAAAAAAAAGGGGGGGGGGGGAGGATTGAATTACATTTTAGAGGGAATTAAGCCACAAATAGAAGAGCTTTGAGAATCATGCACAAAAATGCAGCACAACTATAACCTGTAAATGTCTTGTTCTCTCTCCCGCCTGAACTCATGTACAGAAACAGACACAGGAAGTAGATTATAGTGAGAGACTAAGAGAAAAATTACCAGGTGTACTCACAACTGCAAAGTAAAGACCCCCCCCCTTCCCCGTTCCCGGAACCAGCCAGGGCGTGCCCAGTTGTGGTCTGACCTAAAGGCAGGAACCAATCAAGTTCTGCTGAGTGTTCAAATTTAAATGTCAACCAATAACAGCTCTGTAACCACAAAAAAAATCCCTAACTTGTTTGTGCCTGCCTATAAAAGAAGCTGTAAGATCCTCGCTCGGGGCCTCTTAGCGTCACCGGCAACGAGTGCGCAGAGGACGGGGTTCGAACCTGCAATAAACGACCCTTGCCGCTTGGCTTTGACTCTGGACTCTGGTGGTTTGTTTTCGGGGGGTCTTTCGAATCGGGGCATATCAATAGTTGCCCAAACTCCCTAAGGCTGCTCAGTATTTATGTTGAAAGAATTATATACCATCACATCAGACCAAAACTCAGACTTGGTCAAAGACTGACCTTTGGTCAATCCAGCAGTCTCTCAAACCTGTCTTCTCTCCATGACCTCTCCTCTCCGGCTGGGTAGGAGTCTTTCCCGTATTCACATGACTAAGAGCAATTTCTTAAATCTGACTCTCTCAGTCAATGTCAGCTCCATCACTGACTCATTATGTGGCCTCCAAGACAGTATTTAATCTTTCTGAGCCTCATTTCCTCCCATGTGAAATGAAAATAATAACTGTATCTTCCCACAGGTTTCTTGTAAGGATTAAATGTACATAAAGGATAGGGGCACCTGGGTAGCTCAGTCGGTTAAGCATCCAACTTTGGCTCAGGTCACGATCTCGTGGTTTGTGAGTTTGAGCCCGGCATTGGGCTCTGTGCTGACAGCTCAGAGCCTGGAGCCTGCTTCGGATTCTGTGTCTCCCTCTCTCTTCCCCTCCCCACCTCGTGCTCCATCTCTCTCTCAAAAATAAAGAAACATTAAAAAAATTAAATGTACGTAAAAGATGGTGCTTGGTACATAGTAAACACTCATTAAATACAGTATAGATGCTACTACTAATTCCATACCTGTCTCCACATGAGCTTAATGCCTGAGAAAGAAACCGGAGATATTTGCTTGAACATCTTTACCCTAGTAAAGTTCATATGTAAGTCCATGTGTACAGAAATGTAACTTCATTTTTTGTTAAAATCCATTTAAATCAATGTTTACCAGGTACCTATTTAATTAATAAAAGTTCAAATTCTCTTTCAGGTCTGTTCCTCCCCACCAACCCATTGATAATTTGGCAATTGCCTCTACATGTTAAAGGCAAAGTAGTTCTCTTTAAATCTTTATGGGTACTTTTTAAATAAATGATTTTTATTATGAGAGAGAGAGAGAGAGAGAGAGAGAGCACATGTGTGCACGCAAGCTGGGGAGAGGGAGACAGAGAGGGAAATAGAGAATCCCAAGCAGGCTCCGTGTTTTCAGTGCAGAGTCCAATGGGGGGCTCGAACACATGAAACGTGAAATCATAACCTGAGCCAAAATCAAGAGTCTGATGCTTTACCAACCGAGCCACACCGGTGCCCCAGTGGGTACTTCCTTTGATAAAATATTTCAAACACTTTGCATTTGTAAAAGACAGCCCATCCTAAGTGGACCTTCTGTCGTAAATCTTTTCTGAGTTCAACAGTCAACTTTGCCATTTCACTCTTCTCAACTTCTACAGGACCTCAACAATGTAAATATCACTTGATTCTATTACCTCAAATGGTATATTTTTTAATTTAAAACACTTAAGTTTTAAAATAAATAAAAATTAAATCACTGTGAAACTATATTTTATGTTAATTAAACAATAGGAGAATCACCCAGAAATAGTTTCTTATTTCCTCAAATCCCATAGATATAACACGTTGTCAAATTAGCTCTTATTTGTTGAATGCATTCTATGTGCCATACCATACCCTAAATGCTTTTCATATCTTATCCAATTTAACTCCCATGGGTTTGAGTTAGAAATACATTAAGAAAGATAGGAAAGGGGATTATCTTTTGTGTAGGAAGGCATTATGGGTTTTATTCATGTTATACATTGAATTCTTCTAATGATAAGATTGATATACTAAATTCTCCACTTTGTGCATGAGAAAACTGAAGGTAAGCAGATTTAAGTAACTAATCCAAAGTTCCGTAATTAGCAAATGGCAAAGTTAGAATCCAATGATTTCTGGCTTTAGCACCTGCAGACTAAGTAAGTCCTGATTCATTCTCTGACTGGCTTGTCACCTTGGACAAGTGAGTTAAACCTTCCAGACCTCAGACCCCCAACTGGAAAGGAATTACTAAAACCAAAACCTAATACTCAAGACCCATCTTATTCATGAGCTGTGCTAAGTGGTTTATGGGAATTATTCTTTCCTCTCAGAACAAAATCCACAAGGCACTTATTACTCTTCCTGTTTTATAGATAAGGAGAAAAAGGCAAAGAGAGTGACAGAACTTGCCCAAACTGCACAGCTAGTGTGGTTGAACTGGAACTCACATCCCACTTTCCTATCAGGTGCTACCCTGCCTCCAGCGACTGGAAAGATCTTTCATAAAAACTGCACCTGGTGTTGTAAGCACAAGATAAAGAACGTATACGAAAATTACTTGAACAAAAATGTCAGCTTTGCTTACAAAATTTCAGGTTAATACCAACAAATGTACTAAAAGACAAAACCGGGCTGTAAAAAATTCCTGACAAGCTGAAAGGGTTGGCCTAATTAAAAAGATGAAATTTCACAGGATAACAGCCAGGCCCTATAATTAAGTTTAAAAAAATCAAATGTACCAGTTCTAGAGGGAGCAGGTATGGTTAGCAGCTGGTACATAAAAGGATTTTAATAGATTTCAAGCTCCAGTATGAGATAACACTGTAATGTAGTTGTGCTCAAAAAAAAAAAAAAAAAAAAAATACAAAGTTATCTTGGGCTACATTAATAGAAATTCAGTGTCCAAACAAGATGGACCATAGTAGGACCAAATTTTCACTGGTCAGTTCACATCCACAGTACTGGGGTTCACTCAGGGAGTCACATTTTAGAGAAATGATAGCAGAAAGGGATCAGAGAACTAGACAGAACTCAGAAATCTGCCACATTGCATGTTGAAGTTGTGACAATATATGAGAAAACTCACTAATAATCATTAAATATTTGCAAGATTTATATTCTAGATGGCCCCTTAAAGCAAAATAAGAATCAGGATTGGAAGATGCAGAGAAGAATGCTTCAGTTCAGTGTGAGGAAATTTTTAAGAAACAATTATAGGAAATAATTAAAAGAATATAAAGTTGAATGAATGTGAGTATTCCTTATCACTGCAGGTATTCAAGCAAAAGGTCAACCACCACTTGTCAAAATACTACACGAGAGATCCAGATAAGAGACTAGGGCTCAGACTATATGGACTTGAGGTCCCTTCTGGCTTTGTAATTCCATGTGTGAAGCGGAGGAGGGAGAGTATTTTAAACCTGACAGAAGGTACAGACTGTGCTTGTTTAAATTAATTTATACAGCACATTAATAGCATAGTGCCATTCTCATAAGTAGCTTAATAAATACTCTCTAAATAAAGAAAAATGTTTCTTACACATCAAAATAATCTGTGTTGTCTAATAAATTAAGTTCAGAATGCAGTTTAAATCCATCATATAAGATGTAACACTTTTATAGGTTTTGCAGCCTACTAATTTACCATTATGTGTCACAAACTATAAATAGGCTTCCCTTTCTTCTCACTATACGTTTCTTTCTTCCTGAGTGAGCTAACAAACTCCCCTCCCCATAAGATTTGAAATAACATCTATTGCCAGCCCAGATCATTTTTCCAAGCTTTGTATCTGTTATCATCCTAGTCAATATTTTCATTGAAATACCCAACAGGTATCTCAAAAAATATTTTTACAGCTGAACTCTTAATGGCCAGATCCCACTCATAGTCCACTCTTCCTCATCTCAGTAAACCCCATCCCCAAATTTGCTTATGCCAGAACTCATGGAGCCATCCATGAAAGTTCCTTTTCCCTATGTTCCATATCTTGCCTGTAACCAAGGGCTGACTGTTCTCAAAAACATTTCTCCATCCACTTCTGCCCACATTCCGGTCCATTCCAAACTCATCTCACACTCTTCTGCAAAACCTCAGAACTAGTCTGCCTTGCCCTAAATATTGTATCCTAATTATATGGTCTCTGGTCGTCTAGCTTTTCTTTGTATTATCTTATATTTCTACGTAGGCATATTGTTCTCAAACAGTATGATTCGCTTTTCACTTTTCAATGTTTATGCTATCTTCTCTTATTTTGAAGTGATAGGTAAGTAACATCTGGAGATGGAGGGGCAGGCTTTCATGCATGGAAAGAAATTCTCTGTTATTTTCTAGATTTTGATGAATATTTATTAAAATTTATACATTTTAAAAATAGCTTTACTTAACATAGTAAGAAAAATGGAAAGATCTTATTTTATTTCTGAAATTTTGGCTAAAAATAGAAACCTCAATTTCACTTGTTCTTTGAATAACATATAATAACTAATAAGTTTAACAGATTAATCCTTTTAAAACATTTAATACCACTTTCATATATAATTAATCAAATTCCCTCAGACAATTCAAATCACAATTACCTACCCAGTATACTTGACTCTTTCAAATATGTTATATACAAAAAAGCAGACTGACAAATGAAACAAATAAAATTTTCTGAGAACTTTATTCTTGTAAGTCTAAGTCAGACATTTTTTAAATAGATCAAACTGTTTTACACATTTCAAAAATCTTTAAAAACAAAATAGAATCTTTTGGGTTAAAATATTAAAATACATTTCTAAATTTCCTCCCTTCTGAAATACTGCTAAAACCCAGAGTAAAAGACATTTCTTTAACAAATAAATACACCTGATCTCAGATTTCCAGCCTCCAAAAATGTGAGAAATAAATTTCTGTTGTTTATAAGCCACCTAGTCTATGTGGTACTTTGTTATAGCAGCCTGAACTGACTAAGACAACACCCATAAATACACTAAAGAGCACAGCAACAGAATTTTAGAAGTTAAAAAGCTTTAGAATCAAGAAAGGTAGATCCCAAGCCAGTAACAAGGAAAATTAAAAATCAACCCAATTTATAGCATATCATTTCCAAAAGGTTCAGGAACAGGTAGCACCAAGCACTTCTGGTAGAGGGGCTTGTAGAAGTGGAGGACTAAAATAAGGAAGATTCCATTTTAAAAAAGGTATTTCTATTCCTAAATTTCCTACCTCTTCCCCTACCCCTGCAATCTTGACAGAAAGTTTATTTTTGGAGAGAGAGAACAAAGGGTCTCTGGTTTGGGACATATGGAACAGTTGAGAACTTAGTTATCATATCTATACAAAGGGAAATAATGGAGCAGGAATACAATATGAATGCAGAGATTCCCAATAGGCTTCTCCCACTGGGCTCTCAGAAATCTGAAAGCCACATCTTTACCCTCCAGACAAGTGATTCGAAGGATGCTCTTTCCTGGAAATCTGACTAGCCTAAGAGGATTGGGGAGTTATGGGGGCTTCCCAAAGAAATAGTACTACCCTAAAGCAGTAGTACTCAACTGGTGGCAATGTTTCTACCCCCAAGAGAAATTTGGCAATATCCATATGGAAGCAACTCAAATATCCGCCAATTGATGGGCAGATGTGATATATACATACAGTGGAATATTGCTCAGCTTTCAAAAGGAAGGAAAT